>NW_014040889.1:128582-304732 GCF_000293215.1 Trichosporon asahii var. asahii CBS 2479
CTCCCGGCGGCAACGGGGGCAGGCATGGATGGTTGAGGATTGTGGCCGGCTAGGGCGGCCATATTACTGAGACTTGCGAATTTGCTTGAACTTCTGAACTCCCTTCGCTGCGGACTCATTGCTTATTTGAGAAGCGTAACGCATCATGGCTCTGCGCTACCACCCTCGTCTAAGCACAAGACTTAGTCGCGCTTCTTGGCGAGGCTGGGGTTGGGGATCTTGATGAAGCAGTCGTCCTCAGCGTAGAGGTGCTCCATGCCAAGGATGTAGCTCCAGGCACCGACGCACATACCGAACGCGGCGCCGGTGTTGATGACCTGCTTGTGCGAAATCATGAAGCCGACCGCGAGGAAGAGGAAGTAGAGCCAGACAAAGGTGAAGAGCACGGTGAGGCCGACGTTAATGCGCCACGTAACGGGCCACATGACAAGCGAGAGTAGGAACCAGACGAGGAGGTACAGGCCGAGCGCCGTGTTGTAGTCGGCCGCGTCGGGGTAGCCCGCAGAAGCACCGGCAATGGGGTAGAGGACGATCGCGAGAGAGATGTAGAAGAGACCGTACATGCCGAAGGCGGCAGTGCCGAAGTTGGAACCCTGCTGGTAGTGCCAGAAGCAAGAGATGAGCATGCCGAGACCACCAACTGCCGCCACTTGTCCGATGAGCATGGCCAACGACTGGACACCCTGGACGCCGTAGATCATGAGACCGACGAGAAGCGTCGTCGTTCCGAGAGAGAAGTAACCTAAGCGTTAGCGCAGCCTTGCTGAAACTGAGAGACAGCCCCCACGACTCACCCAGAGGGCCGGGGTTGGCAAGCTTCGGAGGAGGAGCGTACTGGAAGTCGTCGGTGAGAGCCTGCGTCATTGTGGGAGAGACTACAGTGGGCGCTTAAGATGAAGAAGTAAGTGTCGCTAGTTACCCCGGAGTGGTGCTGCAGGAGGTTGTGGTCTGGCGAGGCCGGCTGGTCGTTCGTGGAGCTGGGGGGGACGAGGGGCTTGGTGATACCTGCGAGGATCATAATTTATACGTCTTCATCATTGACCCGGGGGCGTGGGGTGGTTGGGGAGACTGGCCCCCACGACCTCTGAGCGTGCGCTGCACACACCGAAGAGTCAGTGCTGGCGCCCCCGCCAGAGCGCAGCGCAAGGGCAGAGGAGGAGCTCCAGAAGTGGCTGGGGGACAGGAGCACGAGCGGCAGAGGACCAGTCACAACTCCACTCTCTCGCTCATCGTCTGTTCATTGAACTGTCCTGCGGCTCACCTGCAGGAGCCTGCACAGGAGCGCGAGGAACAACAAAGCTCCAGGAGTTCCAGGAGCGGCAGCAGGGGACGGACATTAGGCGTTCCTCGACTCCTTACCGTTCCTGCCGCTCGAGCTGGCCGAACGCAGGTTGGGAGGCCGGGGGCTGCCAATCATCTCCCCGGTCCTGCGCCGACCTCGGGAGATCGGTTGGAAGAAACCTGGTTGGAAACTAGGGCGTTCCGTTGGTCATGCGCACGCAGGCATTCTAATCTGTTACGCAGGCTAGGAGCCGTGGAACGCAACCCGACGAGCCCTCGACCCGACCGGGCAAACAGGACTTTGCGTACCTTAGTCATGTCCTCAGCTTTGGAGGGACAGACAGCCCGGAAAGTTCAGAGGTCCATCAGGCATCTGGTCGCACACCCGACAAGCCCGACACGGGTTCACGCGCACACACTTGTTCATAGGCTCACTCTTCGATTGGCATTGGCGACATTGGGGAAGAAGGGGCGCAGTCCTTCCGAAGAGGCGAAGGCGTTGGGGCCCACAATGGGCCTGTGTGTGGTCGAAGGGACTGGAGGCGGTAGGGCTTGCAGGTTGTAGGGAGAGGTGAGGGTGTCGGAGGCACCGTGAGCAAACAGGGCACAGGGGCAGTGGGTCGGTCGAAGACATGAGGCGGCGAGAGGCGGCCCGGCGGCTATGGCACCGCGTCCAAACTCTAAAGCAGGCACCTGGGGCAGGCTGGGGTATTTAGCGAGGTCGTGTGCCTGGTTTCGCTGAGGTTTCTTCATCTGTCCGATTCACGCTTGTGTTGCGTTCGGTCGACGTTCGTAAACACGGCAACGTGCCAAGCCATGCCTGGTTGTTGCCGCGGCAGTAAATTGATCGAGACCTAGCGTGAATTGCACAGCTTGCGCACCGGGCAGCTGCGTCGGGTTGTCGGGATTGCGGGCTGCGACTCAGCCGACATGGGGCTGCTCACGTCAACAACCATGACAATGCAGAGCGTGCACACGGCCATGGTTGAGGGAGGGCCACGGGCGAGCGGGAGAGCACCTTCACAGCTCCAACGAGTGTGTGCGCTCGCAGCTATCGTCCCAGGGTGATTCGTCGCCAGAGCTCAGCGCGAGGATAACGAACGGCAGGGCCATTGGATCAGTCTCCCACCTGCCTGACCCTAGATTCCAATCAGCGAAAAAAACGGGCCTTTGCCACTCGATACACGCCGTGCCTGGACGGCCGACGCGGCTACGGCCTGGTATCACCTGCCGCACGAAGCCGCAATCTGCAATATGGCGTAAGACCATCTGCAATTTCGACGCAGGTCGTCAAGACCACCGACGCAGTTGTGCCCGTCGGGAGAGGATGTCGGACTACGCTGTCGGAGTCGGCCTCGTGGGTCAGGCCATATCCATAACGTTCAGGATGCAATTGCGACGTTGGTCATGTCAACGGTTTGGTCATATCCGCGAACGGGGACAGGCGCCAAGCGTCTATTGACGCGCGGTGCGTCGTGCACACACTCGGAACACGGCGTGCTCTAAGCATAAACTGTCGTGGATCGTGTCATATCAGTTGGCTCGGACAGCGTTCTGTGCGTTCCGCTCGTTCCGTGCAAGTGGTCATGTCCTCGGCGATAGACACGCTCGCAGCCTGAAGCAGCCCAATGCAAGCGACCAATGACCCATGCCAGCGTATCAACTGTGTTCACGGTAAGGCAGGACTTGACAAACGACCTGAACAGAGGGCGAAAACGACGAACCAAGCATCGCGTAACACTTGCTGCCGAAAATAGCTGGGGGATGCGAAATCAGCGCCAAGCCGACGGGTGTTGTGGCTGGCTCCCTAGGTCGCCCGGTCGCCCCGGCCGGTCGCCCGGTGGGCCGGTGAAGGTGGATCCCGGTAGCTTGACCATAAGCAAGGACAGTGCGCACAGGCTTCGGCTAGATACTCCGGCTCATTCGTGCAGCAAGATGTGGGGGATCTTGAGGCATGAGGCGGGGGGTGAGGCTGCGGCTCAAGGTAGCTTCTGCAAGCGCCATAGCAGGCACTCACAGCGAAGACTAAGGTTTGATTCACGCCTCCGCTGTCGGAGATGGGGCGAGGGAATGAAAACGCAAGCCATGTCCTGATCGTCGCGTGCCAAGGCGGTGGGCTGCAGTGTGGCACTGAGGCCCCGACCCGGAACGTTTGCTGATCATATCCAAAGTGGGGGAAGGTGGACCCAGATCGACCGTGACCTCCCGGCGGCAACGCTTCCCATACAGTGGCCCGAGAAGACGCCTGCAAGCCTCTCTAGGAAGGCTGCGATATGCGCCGACGCATCCCGCTACCCCTCCTGGTGTTATTCCAAGCGAGGTCACGAGATCGAGGGGCCGCATACCGGAGCCGTGTCAACTTAGCCAAAGATGCCAAGCAATGTCACCCACCATGGGCGAGCACTGCAGTGCTGCTGCAGGAGACACAACACCCAATCATCCTCCACCCACATGACCCGTTCCGGACGCCTCAACCTTTGGCACCCGAATGGCATGAGCTTGGACCACCATGTGGCAACATCGACTTTGCCGAAGGGCATCATGAGGATCAGGCAGAAACCGAGACCCCACCGACGTTGTGTTTCAAGATCTGAGGACATGTCGAACCAAGGTCTGACCACTGTTCATTTGGCTGGGTGGCGAGGTGGGCGAGCAAAGCTGTCATGAGTTGGTGCGCGAGGCTATGTCGGTGGGGTCGAGGGGTGATCGGTAGGGAAGGCGCGGCCAGTGCCTGTCGTCGGTGGGCAGTGGTGGCTCATGTCGACTGTCCGTCCAGTGGCGGGGAAGGCGGTCATGTGGTCAATGTGCAAGTGAATGAGATTGAGTGAACGAATGCAAGAAGACAAGATTCTGGCGAGACAGGATGCAGAAGGGAGAAGAAAAGCTGCTCCGGTGACGTTGGCAGTGTTGCAGATAAAGACAGAGAGGCTTATCATTCGACGCTATCGACACTATCTGCTATCAGCTCCCAGTTTAGACGGCATATCTGCAATGAGGAGGCGGTCCAATCCACGCGAACTGGCCTATCTCGTTTACGGGTCATGTTCTGTCCATTGTGGCAGGTGCATGTCCGCATTTGCTGCAGATACGCAAGGGATCTGGAAGCGAGGATTGCGCACTGGTCCCAGATCTCCGGCACGGGGGGTCTGTTCAGAATTCAGTGAGCTTGGGCCCGGGCTTCGCGTGCGGCACGCGTGATCCCAACATTTTTCATGTCGCGGTCGCCCAAAGATCAGTCACGTCCAACCAGATGGTCAGACGAGGACCGCCAACATGAGATCTGATCGAAGGCGTGTGGAAGATGGTCGTATGAGGAGCCAGACACACGTTCGTGGGAGCGAGCGAGACCGATGTCGACGCAGAGCTAGGGACGAAAATAGACCACCGAGATCGGGTGGCAAACGGCGGTGGAAGGTCACGGTCGACGGTCATGACCGGACGAAATACTCCCGGCATCCAGCTAGCCTCTTGCGTCACTGGCTGACTGACCGTCCGGCCAGCTCCCAGACGCATGGCGCGTAGTGAAGACGTCCTTCCTCCTCTCTGCCAACCAGACACATCCGGCATCCTCGACCGCCCGTCAAGATGCTCTCCAAGCTCGCGCCGTTGGGCATGCTCGCCCTCGGCGTCATGGCATCCAAGGAGTTCACTCCTGTGGACATGCTCAGCACTCCTCGCCCACAGGCGCCCGTCGTTGCGCCAAACGGCGGCAGTGCCATCTCCGTCGTGGATCAATGGGAGGAGAAGTCCAACACGTAAGTCCTGCTAGTACGCATGGGCATTGGTGCAAGCGCAAACAGGGGCGAGACAGGTGCAGGGTGCTCATGTCTATCTTTGGGCGCACTAGATGGGCCAAGTGGGGGATCGAGCGTATCGCTAACCGTCAGGATGAGCCGCACCGTCTATCTGACCGAGACCAAAGAGAAGGCCAAGCCGCGCAAGCTGTTTGCTGCGACCCCGGGCAGCGCGTCCGAGCTTATCTGGCTGTCTGACACCACGGTCGCTTATCTGAACGGCACGACGATGCACCACTTCTCGATCAAGCACGACCCAATCAGGACGATGCACCTCCTAGATCTGCCCAAGGGCACGGAGCCCAGTGCGCTGACGTATGAGCCCGAGAGCCACCTGCTCGTCTTCAGCGCAGCTGTCTGGGGCGCCGACTCTTCATTGGAGGAGACCGCCAAGGGCGATAAGAAGTGGGACAACCGCGGAACTTCGGCATACGTCTACGATGACCTGTTCGTGCGCCACTGGGACACCTGGCGCATCCCCGGCCGCGTGTACACCCTCGCGGCGACGGAGCTGCACCGCAAGAAGAAGGATGAGGAGGAGGTCTTTGAGGCCAGCTCGCGCTTCACCAACCTCCTCGCCGGGACCGGGCTGTACAGCCAGGTCGACGCTATTTCGAAGGATCAGTTTTCGGTATCGCCAAAGGAGATCGCGCTCGCGATCAAGCCGACGGACATTGACCCCGCTCTTCACACCAGGCTCGATGTCTACCTCCTGCCGCACAAGGGCGGCAAGGTGACGCAGCTGACGAGCACTGACCACGGTGCTGTTAGCGGCGTCCGCTTCAGCCCCGGCGGTAAGAAGCTCGCCTGGCTCCAGATGGCGCAGGATGGATACGAGTCTGATCGCCGTGTCGTCATGGTGTACACTCCTGGGCTTGTCGGCGGCTCGATCGAGGCGTGGACGCAGAAGTGGGACCGCTCGCCTTCGTACGTCAACTGGGACCTCGACGGTGACTCGCTCTACGTCCTCGCCGAGCACCACGGCAAGGACGTGCCGTACCACCTCGATGCCCCCGGAGCTCTTCCGACCCCGCTGCATTTCCACGGCTCCACCAGCTCCATTACGCAGGTGCGCAAGGACCTTTTCCTCCTGTCCATCAGCTCGTTCACGTCGCCGACCGAGCTCTTCCTCCTCGACCTCGAGGACGAGGCGTACCTCCACTCCGTCGCTCAGGCAGTCGAGGACCACGACCACGGCCGACCTGGCCGCGGCCACGGCGACCCGGACAAGCGTCCTCCCGAGGCGCTGCACCAGCTCACGCACTTTGCGGAGAAGCACATCGGCGGCCGCCTGGACAAGATTGACATCGATGCGCTCTGGTTCCGCGGCGACGAAGACTGGCGCGTCATGGCCTGGGTCCTGAAGCCGCCCGGATACTCAGAGGACGACAGCGCCAAGTGGCCGCTCGCGTTCCTGATCCACGGCGGCCCGCAGGGCGCCTGGACCGAGAGCTGGAGCACGCGCTGGAACCCGGCCGTGTACGCTGCGGCGGGCTATGTCGTTGTCGCCGTCAACCCGACCGGCTCGACGGGCTATGGCCAGGAGTTCACAGACCGCATCGCGCGGCACTGGGGCTCGCGCCCGTTCCGTGACCTGCTGCTCGGCTACCGCGCCGCGCTCGAGCACTACCCCGGCATCGACAAGGAGCGCACCGCAGCCCTGGGCGCCAGCTACGGTGGCTACATGGTCAACTGGATCCAGGGCCACAACGAGTTCGGCTTCAAGGCCCTCGTGTACCACGACGGCATGCTCAGCACGACGACCAGCTATTATGAGACGGAGGAGCTCTGGTTCCCCACTCACGACTTTGGGGGCACTCCGACGAGCGACAGGGACGCGTACGAAGAGTACAACCCGATGAACTATGTGCAGAACTGGCACACGCCACAACTCGTCCTCCAGGGTGGCATGGACTTCCGCCTCCCCGTCACGCAGGCGCTGGGCACTTTCACGGCCCTCCAGGTCCGCGGCGTGCCCAGTCGCCTCGTCTACTTCCCCGACGAGAACCACTGGGTCCTCAAGGCTGCCAACTCGCGTAAGTGGCACCATGAGGTCTTTGCCTGGCTCGACAAGTACGTTGGCAAGGGCAAAAACGGACCCAAAAACGACTCCGCGCCCGAGGAGGCTCAGGAGGAGCCCCAGTTCGTTATTCAGCAGTAGACACAAGAACTTATAAGCATCGATAGCCAGTGTATGCAAATGAAAGAAGAAATTGTCCAGTACACTATCGCTGCATGGGGTCTATACGAAAGCACAAGAATACAGTGGGCGGCGCTACACGAGATTGGCGATTGGACTGATGAATGAATGTGATGATGTGATGTGGTGATTGTGGTGTTGTATTGCTTGCGTGCGTGCGTGCGGGTGTCTATGGCAGTATTTTTGTCGATGTCGATATGGCAAGTTTCGGTTCTTTCAGAGGCAGAGAGACTATGTATGCTTGGAGATTGCAACGGTGCGATGGAAACAGGCAGAAACAGGAAGCAGGGCTGGGCGACGTCGCCTCGTTTGGACGTCGCCGTGGGCGCTACGCGATACAGATCGGAACAGATTCGGAAACTTGTGGTTGGCGGGACGAAACGTCGGTGTGTATGTCGGAGACTAGGACGCCGCGAGTCAGTGCGGATGCGCCGACACGGCGGAGGGCTGCGTCTGCATTTGCGGCGGACCCATGCTTTCGTTGACGCCCGGCTCGTCCATCTTGATGTTGAACATGGACGCCCAGATCTGGACAACGTCAGCTACGGCCGATGGGTCTACTGCGACTAAACCCACCTGAGGCAGAGCCAGGCTCTCCGTGTGGCCGTAGGGACAATTGACCTGTTTCTCGGGTAAAGCCCACGGCTGTAAGAAGGGGCCGGACTCGCGGCGGAGTAGACCTGGCGGGCTGTTGGCCGACCCGGTCGAGCCCTCGCCCATGTGCTGGCGCTCGTGGTCCTCGGCGTTCATCGCACTCGGGAAGGCAGGGACCGAGTGTGGGTCTAACGATAAGCCTGGGAAAATAGGCTGGTCCTGGAGTTGTGGTGTCCCAAGACCGTTGCCGGCACCGCCAGTGCCGTTCGCCGAAGAGTGCGCACCTTGTTGGCTCACAACCCCCAAGCCCGGCGACGTGGCCGCAGCCGCCGTCGCCAGCTTCTCTAACCGAACGAGACCAGTGCAAAGGTCGGACTGGACTGGGTGCAAGATGTTCCAGTTCTGAGTTCGATCTTCGAAGATTGCAATCGCAGACCGGAGGTCGGCAAGGCAGCGTTCGGCAAGGGCGGTTCCGGGCTCGCGGATCGCAAGGAAGGCGCACACGGTACCGGCGTGGAAGGCGCGATACGACATTGTCCACCACGACCACGCAATCGTGGACTTGCTCCGAGCCATAGCGTGGTACGCCTGGAGGATGATGTGAGCAGAACGAGCACAGAGCGACGACGACTCGGGGTACGCCGAGGGGTCCGCTCGCAGGTAGGGACGGTGGAGAATGAGGCTGTTGCTGTCAGCTGTCTGTAGATGGGGTTAATCGGGGCCGGTTGACGTACACAAGAATGAAGGTCTTGACACACAGCGCAAGGGTCTGATTGATGCGGACGCCGGAACGACCTTGGAGCTGGTCGAGGTCTTTTGAGGGGTCGAACTTGATGCCCTCGGGCAGGTGGTCATACCAGTCGAAGATGTCGCGACCGAGTCGGATGGCATCCTCGTACGAGTTGCCGACCACGGTAGGAGGCACGGTGGGCTCCTCAAAGGTGGATGGCGTGAACCAACCCATGAACGCATTGCGCGCGACGAGAGGCGAAACGTGGAAGACACGGTTCAGCAGCTCAACCGATGGCAACGTGAGCTGGAAGAGCGCGGCGTGGAATGTCTCGTCGGTGGTCTCTGGTCCCAGTGCGTTGGAGGGCGGAGGGATCATGGCCTGGACTGCGGAACCCGTCTCCTCGGACAGCGACTCCTCGGTCACGTCTTGTGGCAGGGCACAAGTGTAGTAGTTGATCATGGTCGGTCGACCGAACGAAACGCAGAGAAGCGCGTCGAGGCCAGCCACAGACCACCAGATACGTCGCTTGATCTCCGCCTCCTTCTGGCTAACCTTGGGATCGAGGTGAGTCGGATCGACGTGCAAGCCCATGGCAATGCACTGCCTGACCAGGCTTCCAGTCAGGCCCCAAGAGTCGGCGGCCCTTTCACTGTGGAGCAGGTACACACAAACGAGGAATTGGGACTGCACTGTGGCAATAGTGGGGCTGGACTGGAACGAGCACAGGCGCAGGGCCTGATAAGCGGCAGACAGGTACAGCTCGCTCTGGAGACGGCTGCTAGTCAAGTCGCCCTTATCACTTCGCTGGGAAGTGGACGTGGGCGAACCCTCGTTGCCCTCGCCCATAATCTCGTTGCTGCTCGCTCGGACCATGGAGCCAAGCGCACAGATCATGATGAAAAGGGACAAGTGCGAGAGGGGCTGCGTCTTCTTGTCGGCGGCCGACAAGGCGAAGAATGCGCGGAAGTCGGCCAGAAGATTGCCCTCGTGCCAGGCCTGGAACATGCACCCGATCTCGGTGATGAAGGACTCGTAGAGCAGCTCCGCCTCCTCCGCCGAGGGTAACAAGCCAATGATCTCGTCGATGAAGTTGTCATGGCTCCAGATGGTGGTGAAAGGGTACGTCTTTCGAGTGGACGCGAACCAACCAGTGAAAGCTGCGTCCTCAGGAAGCGTTCCGTCGATCTTCTTGCCATGCACAATCTCACGCAGACGTCTGAACATGGGTTTGCCGGCAGGCGTACCCAGCCAGGTCTTGCGGCCGGCGGGGTCCGAGACGAGCTCTTCACCAGGAAGTGCGTGTGCCGAATAGGGCTCGGTATAATGGTCGCGTCGACCACTAGCCGAGGATGCCGTTGGGGAGAGTTCGGACATACTATGCAGGCTCGGTGCGGTAGGGACCACGGCTCTCCCGGCCACCTCACCCGACTTGAAGCGAGCGTACCGGTCAACTAAGACACGGCGCTTGTCTGCATCGTTGGCTTGAGCTTGGGCCTGGGCTTGCTGCTGTTGTTGTTGTTGAGCAGCCTGTTGAGCAGCCTGTTGAGCAGCCTGTTGAGCAGCCTGCTGAGCGGCCGATGTACGAGGTGGGTGCCGTTGGCGCAATTCGCGGACGACTTGCTCCAATTCCGCGATGCGTCGACGCAATCGGTCCGTTTCGATGACATCTGGGTCGTTCCTATGATATCAGTTTCAGGAAACCTAGATTCGACTTCTTCGAGAGCCTCGGAGCTACTCTTTAATTAAGACTTACGGATCACGAGCCTCGTCCACTTCGTACACGCATGATCCAGTTAGGCCAAGAGCAGTGCATCTTCCGCAAGGACGTTTCCGATCGCACTAATGCATGTTAGTGTTGTTTTGAAGACCGAGGATGGTCTTGATGGGCCAAGGTGCCCTCCACTCACCTTTCGCTTGTGATTGTGACAAGGCACGCAGGACCGGATAGTGCGGTTGCGTTTTCGCTTGCGGTGATCTGGCTTGTTTTCGCCGTCTTCGGGCTGCTGCGGCTGAGCGACGACGGGCTGGCCATTGGTCGGTGGCTCCTCCTTCACTTGAACGCCGCCGGGGTAGCCTGGTGGAACACCATTTGCCCCACTCGTCGGAGGGCGCGAACCGGGGTCTGTCACCGCGGACAGGGGGCCACGCTCGCCGTCTCTCCGCTGTGGCGAGGTTTGGTTGTCATCCCAGACACCTCCCATGTTCATGTAGCCCATGTCTAGTCGGGGTAGATAACCGTTCATTCCTTGCGGCTGGCCTCCGGGATATCCATACCGGGCGTCTCTTCCCATTCCTTCCGCATCGTAACCCATCGGTGGGCCAAGTGGTGCGAACATCGGAGCCTGTTGAAAGCCCCCTTGTCCGGGTGGCGCCCATACACCGCCCCCGACACCTGGAGGATCGGGGGCGGCCTGATAAGATGGGGCCAACCTATTGGTGTAGTCTGCCATGCCAGCGGCGGCCATTGATCGTGCGGACGTCGGTGTGTGGACAGGTGGTCGATTGTGAGGATCGGGTTGCCGTTGTTCGGGCGATACTCCTGTATTGGCGCGGCCGTTGTTGTACATTGGATCAACGAGCCCGCGAGGGTTTACGGGTCGTAGTCTTTAAGTGATTGGTCAAGATGGGTGTCGCGTCGAGAGAGGTAGGGAGGACGGAGGGGAAGGGTTGGTAGGTGGGTGAAGGGTGGAGCGTTGGCCGAAGGTACGGTTGGCCGTCTTGTGATGTCGCGGCGCGGAGTCTGGTGGCAACTTGCCTAGGCGGGATTGGCAACTGTTTGCTTCCCCAGCGTCGGTCGCACAGGTGCTATGCAGTAATCGGAAACCCAAACGTGTTGAAGCGATGCAGCCGAGGTAGGGTAATGGGCGTGTGACGAGGGGGTAGAACGTAGCAGGAACAGTGGTGTGGTGAAGGGAAGTTGTTGGAAGATGCTCTTGACGGTACTTTGGCCGGATGACGGGCCAGGCTAATGTTGGGTCAAGTACCGGAGGATGCGCTGGGGTGTAATGCTAGGACAGAGGATAATTTTGCGGTGTCGGGGGAGGAAGTCAAGCTGTCGAAGCCCTCGTGGGGGCCAGCCAGAGCTGAGATGGGTGTAATGGGTGGGGCTGGATTAAGGTCAGCTAAGCAAACAACGGCGGGTGGTATAGGAGAAGAAGACAAGAGCAGCGATGACGATGAAAATTATGATGTCGGGTGAGGGGAGAGGGAGAGGGGCCGGTCTGGGCATGCGGGGCAGGAGCAGGGGGCAAGGATCATCGACGGTGCGTCAAGGTGGGTAAGGTTGGTGCATGGTCATGATGCAGGCGCGGGGGATGCAGGGCACCAGGGCCCGAACAGGACGATGACAAGGATGACAGCAGGGAGCAAGGGCCCGGGGGCAGGGCCCCAGTAGATTAGAACATGACGGTATCGATGATCTGTGGACCCTTAAAGATTACATCGACACCTGCCCAGTTTGCTGTCCAGCTCCGGGCCTTCCCCCGAGTCCCCGACAACACCACCCCCTCACCCACGAGGAATGACGGCGACGGCCGGACTCGTTCTTTCCAGCCAGGCTCCTTTGGGATTTCGGGTTGCCCAACTCTCATGGCTCCCTCTGACACGCCGCGCGTGCGCAGTCGTACCGGAACAAGCTCTAACTTCCATGCTTGGAGACTGCTCAAAAGACGATCACGGTCCCTCGGTGGGTTCTCCGTGGTCAACGGAACAACCCCGAACAGGTACAGCTAACAGCAGGGAGTCAAGTCGCCACCTGCCCGGGGCCTGGCCTGGATGCTGGGCCTGATGGACACCTGGAGCATGCTCGGCAGCTGTCACCCACCTGGCCTGGGCCACATCCCCCTGCGCCATTGAGATGGAATGCTTGCCCTCAGACGCGTCATCCGTCACGGACTGAATACGTATTCGCTAATGGCCTCCGAGCCCGCAACGAGGAGAGCTAGGAGAGACGCTAGTCGCACGTACGGAGGCGCGGAAGATGGCCGCAACTCAGGCGGCGAGAGCCACTGGCCACGGGGTCCACGGGCCGCTACTCATAAATGACCCTTTGACCCTTTCCTTCCCCGCCTGCCTTCGCTGACTTCACGGTCATGCCTACTACTTGCCCCCCACTGGAACCCGGAACCGACTGCCAAGTCCGTGACCTGCTCGTGTCGAACCGTCCACTCCAACCGTCATGCCCGTCTTAAAATGAGGCACAGCGATGACGGCAACGTTGTAATCCTCTTCAATCGAGCGACTCACCTCTGTCCTTTCCGTTGCTACCGAATCCCTTAGGTTCACGTGGGCCCCGGGGCTCTCTAGTAGTGATGCGGTGACGTTTGTGAGATGTTGTAAATTTGGTCGGGAGCTCTGCCTCTTAGCTCTCAATCCTTGTCCGGATGGGGCTCGGATGTGTCGCGTTGCGAGTGCCGCTGTGAGGGTCGCTTCCGTGGTCTCGGTCGCGCTGTGATTGTAATTTGGGTGGGGTGATGTGAGGGGTAGTGGGCGGGACGACGAGTGATGATGGAAAGTGAGAAAAGACAGAGATGGGACCGAGGAATGATCACTGCCTTTGGTAGTGCTCGGATGAGAGCAAGGCTGTGGCCGGGGAAGACAAGGGTCGAACACTAGCTCTGGGGAAGGATGGGGGAGGGCGCAACTGCCTCTGGCGCAGTTGGCGTAGCTGGCTGGTGAGGGCGCAGTGGGCGCGCTCGGGCGCACACAAGTGACGTGTATGGCGTCGGTCAACTTCTCTCGTCCAGGTAAGGACTGTTGTTACTCCGAACTACTCAGGTGCCAACAATGTACAGAGATACAGACTGCGCAGAGCGGGCAGGTCGTGTGCTCTATCGTGGTCGAATGGAAGCGCTCGCTGACGCTGGGCATGCCTTCCCGCTCGTCATAACCACCTGGCCCTGCAACTAGACCTGACTTTTGCGCCACGCCTTCCATGGCCAGTGCCCAGAGCGCAGCAGGGTCTGCTGCCGATGTCAGGGATCCAACGCAGAGACGACTTTAGGCGCAAGTCGTCTTCCTGCCGGTCGCGCATCTCCGCTGCGCCGCTCCTTGACTCTGCGTACTCTGCCAGACATAGCTGCGCTTCTTGCACTGGTGCTCTCTGGAAAGAGCTGGCTCCACCTGCCCGAGACGGATTTCCGGTCCGGTGACATTCCGCTCCCTGTTCCCCACGACCCCCACCCTTGTCTCCTTGCCTCTGGCAGCTGTTGCACCCACCCATGGCACCCACTTGCCTTAGCTTGGCCTCGTGATATCGCGGCCTCTCAGCATCAATTGAAAGAACATCAATCTTACGAATCTCGCAGAGTGGGTGAGGAGCTTTGGCTCTCATGTCTGGAGCACTATGGAGCACCCAAGCTTCCGAGATCCGGTTCTGGCTCCCAATTCAGCCAACGGTCAACGCCTCGATGCAAATACGCCAGCCCACGACGACCATTGGCACAGATACCAGGGATACCAAAGCCAAGAGCAAGGGCTTGCCACCAGAGAGCACGGAGAGCAAGGGGAGCCCGGAAAGCCTCGTTCAGTGGCTGCGCTGCATCCCCAAGTCCAGACTTGCTCATCGTTCCTGACGCCGTGGCCAATTCCACCAGATGACGTCACAAACCTAAATCCCTGCTGAGGCATCATTCTCGTTGACATAGACAACATCTTAACTGCATCATCTTTTTTTTACAACTGTAGCCCTCACGCCTCCCCGCGGCTCCCATCTAATCCGTGGAAACGTTCGGGCTCTCTTCTACATCCGGCACCGGTGAAACGTGAGCCGTGATAAGTCAGGGCAAGCGCGTATCTATCATGCGGCGAGTCCGCGTTTCTTTAGGATACGGTCCAAAGCTCTCTCCAGCTTGTTCGCCAGGTTGGCGTACTGGTTCTTCTCACCGTTGTACTGTCGACAGTTGGCGAAGATGAGGCGAGCATCTGAGACGAAGTCATCCACAGTCGCGTAGTGATTGCTCTCAAGCTTGAACTCCATCGTCGACAGGTCTGCAGCGGGTTGGAGCGCGATCGTGATACCGTTTCCAGGAACAAGGGAATCAACGTCAGCAAATGTAAACAAAATCGGGTGGGAGTAGGCCCAGGTACCGAGAGACGACTCCACCTGAAGCCGAGATGCACACCAGTAAACCGGCATGATAGCAGTGGTACTGAGGCTCCTTCCTACAGAGAGGTACAGAGAGCACCGCCTCCACGGCCGTGTGACACTTACCCATAGGGCTGGTGATGACATTGTAGTAGTCTGTGACCACACTGGCATCGACGGGTTTAACGAATGGCCACGCTGATGGATCGTTCTGCAGGTCGTTCAACACTTGCTGCAACTGAGCGTAGTGCGGGTTGCGTTTCGGCTGACGAATGCTGAGGTTAGCGCTGTCCGGCCCGCTTACTCACATTTCATCCAAGTCAGGGTTCCAACCGCTCTCCGCGAGACCTGGAATATCTTCCTTCTCCAGCTTGATACTCTCCCCAGGCTTGCGATTCTTGAACACCTCTAGACCTGGCCGAACGACGTGTGATTGAGAAATCGTTCGAATTTTGGCGAAGATTGCCTGACTGGTCAGCTTGAGAGCTTTCGAGAGGATGGTGCTGTACTCACCGCTTTCTGGTCTGACAGCATCTGATGCACTTCCGAATACTTGACCTTGGGGAGCATGCAGCACTGCATGATGGTTCCTCCCTCGTAGTCCTTGATGTATCCGACCCAGCGCTCGCGCGGGTACGTGATCTCCTTCGAGAAGCCCTGCTTCTTGAAGTAGCCCACAGCATAATTGTCCGCATAGGTAAGGAAGTGGTTGATCGTGGGGTGGGCTTTGCGGACGTGGTCTTTGAGTGCGTTCATCAGATGCGATCCGTATCCCTTGACCTGTTCCGAGGAGTCGACGGCACAGAACACAATTTCTGCAAAGCCTCGACTCTCGAACGGCCTGTAGCAGATGCCACCTACGACCTTCCAGCCGCGCTTCACGATGGGCATGGAGATGTGGTTCTTGTCCAACACAAGACGCGTGATGTACTCTCGCGGCATCTTTGGCAACTGCTTCTGGAACAGGTTCTTGAGGCCAATCAGGAGGATCGACGCTACCGGGCTCGGGTTTCGTGAGGTGACAACGGGCAGAATAATCTCGGAGTTGAGCTGTTCCAGAGCTGCAGGACGTAACGGGAGTTGAGGTAGTTCAATTCCGTGCCACTCCTGAACCTGGACGTCCTTCTCATCCTGCACGGCCTGCTCATCGGCACCGCGACGCTGGACCTTCTCTTCACGTAAACGTTCCTTCTCTTTGATCTCGGCTCGGCGTTGGCGTTCCTTGTCGTCGAGCTCAGGGCGACTAGTGACAGCCAGCGGCGTGTCATCGTCCCCCTCGCCTTCCTCCTCTGCGGCCGCTGCGGTCGCAGCCGCCGCTGCTGCGGTTGCAGGACCGCCTCTTGTTTTGACAGATCGCCCGCCGGGGCCTCCTTTCCCTGGTCGCTTCCCTGTGTGTTTGCCACCCTCCCCATTGGCATCTGCCGCGGCCTCCTCTGCTCCCTGGTCGTCGCCGAGCTTGGAACGTTTGCGTGGCCGGTCGCCCTCAGCATCGGTGTGGTCTCCGTCCGCGGGCGTTTGCCGCCCATCGTCGTCGAATGGTGTCGAGTCCTCGCCCAGGTCGAAGGCGGCTGGCAGTGGTGCGGCTGGTCGCTTTCCAGAGGGGCGGACGAATTCCGAGAGTTGACGATACAGAGACTCTGTCTCCTCAGGGTGAGGCGTAGGGAAGGTGGTCAAAGCATCCTGGTCCTGAGGCGTGAGCGGGTAACTCCACAATGATAAGTAGAAGAGGTCCGAGTCGTCGAAGGGATCCATGTGATTGAGTCACCCGGGGGCGGGAGAGGGGTGTGTAGAGCGAAGAGTGAAATGAGAGAAAATGAGAGTTGCCGAAGGGAGCGAGCGAGCGTGCGTGCGAGCGCGCCGCCAGAGTGGAAGCAAAGCAGGGGTGTGTGTCGTGTGTGTATCACTGCGGATCACTGACTCGTGTTGACTCACCTGAAGTAGTTCCTCGATGCGCCCTACCACCTTTTCCCGCCGTCGTCGTTCAGCGTCTGGCACATCCTCTTCGAACACATGTCCATCATCACCCTCCCAACCATGTCCGCATTCCCCACACCGCTTCCACCATCCCTCCTCGGTGCGCCATGACGAGATTGTTTCCTGATCCACCCCTTCGGCGTCGTCACCGTTCATGTCAACATCGTCTGAGGTCGAAGCAATGGTAATTTTCGATCCAGATGGTGGCTCCAATCCCGAACAGTCGCACCCGTCGATTGTGCATCCCACGAATCGCGCGACCTTGAATGCTCTTTCACGTTCGGAGACGGTGGTGATATCCTCGACTGCTGGTGGGTAACGAAACTTGATCCCGGAAGGGGACGATAGTGACGGGGCGCTGGTCTTCTTCTTTGGCGACTCCTCGTCGTCCTCGTCTTCTTCTTCCTCGTCGTCACCCTCCTCCTCATCTCCCTCCTCGCCTTCTTCCTCTTCCTCTTCTTCTTCCTCTTCTTCCTCCTCCTCCTCTTCCTCTTCCTCCTCTTCTTCGTCGCCCTCCTCTTCCTCTTCTTCCTCCTCTTCCTCGTTATCATCGTCATCCTCGCCTTCTTCCTCCTCGACGGCGTTCGTGTCGTCCTCAGTCGAAGCCTGCTCGGTGGCGTCCTCACCGCCCTCCTCCTCCTCGTCACCCCCTACATCCATGGAGTCGCCAGCGGCTGCTTCAACTTCGTCCTCGTCCTCGTCTTCGGCGACTTCAAGGGCAGTAACCGGCGTGTCACCGGCATCGGTTTCGGCTTCCGAAGCGTTTGATCGGACCGGCGATAAAGAGGAGCTGGAATGGGTGGATCCTGTCGGAGACGCTGCGTCGGCTGCTGGGCTTGGGGACTTGCGCCGTCGTGCTCTGGGAGGCATGGTGATGGAGTATGGTTATGGATATCGAGGGTTACTGGTGAGTTCGGCTCAAACATCCGGAGAGGTGTCAACAAAGGGTGGTATCGCGTCTTAGTGGCGGCTAGATTAAGGGAAACGCCGAGACGCCGGATGTAGTTGCCACGTGATCCGATCGGCACAACAGCGGCCAGGTACGATCAAGTCAGCGATACAAAGCCGTGATGCATGCAGATCGTTACTGGTCACACTCTAGTTGTACACTTTCTTCCGTTCTACTGAGGACCCCAAACTTGCACAGATGTTACGCCGCCGCTCTTTTCGTCTACTTCGACAACTATTCCGTCGAAGCCGACGAGTTGGCTGACGCCCATGCCGATGACTCCCTCCAGGCCACCTTCCACCGATCGGTCGAGGATCATTGCGTCCGGCGGCGCATCCTTAGATGGCGCGGCAGCATGGGAAGAGCCGTTTCGCTGTTTCTTCTTGTTCTTCTTACCGCCTTCCGGTGTTCCGTTGCTGGAGCGAGAGGGCGCGCTGCTTGGGTTGCTACCATCTTGCAGCCTCTCCCGGAACGCACTGAGCGGGTGCGTGTAGTCGAGCTCTCCTGGGTCGCACTGCACGACCCACGGGCAACGCGCGTATTGCTGGAACTGGGGCGTTCCTGGCTGTGTCGTATCAGTACGTCGGTGCGCCTCACGTCAGCACGACTCACAATGTTGGTATGAGCGTTGACTTTTGTCACGACGCCGTTCTCGATGAGGAAATCCATGCCGTACTGGAAGTAGTTCCAGAAGCATGGGGTCGACTGGCTTTCCCCGGTGGCGTCATCGTCGGCTGTTGTCGACGTGTTGGGCCCAGGTTGACCACCCCAGACGCGGCCCAACCTGTCATCCTCTTTCCAATACTTCCTAAGTGGGGGACCGAGATCGATGAGCAGATCCTGGGCGGTCGTATCTCCCAGATTGATTTCGATAGTGCCGTTCTTGAGCGAGAGCATGGCACCTTGACCAGGCTGGCTGTCAGTCGACTCGTGCACTCCTCGGACTCACCATGAGCATGCACGATTGCAGTTCTCCGAGCGTTTCGTCCTCTTCCTTCGGAACTACACTGAGAGAGGCAACGCTCTCCTCACGGCCCGGTGGGACGTTGAATACGACCCCAGGGTACGCCAATGCGCCGTCATTGGCATAGGTCGGGCCGAGAGCTCGGGCAACTCCGGCTCGCGTCAACGGCACTGAGGGTGAAGAGAGCACGGCCCCTTCATAGGTGATAGTTGCGCTTGTCGGAAGCTGTACACGGATGTGGGACAGGCGCTGTGATTCGGGTGAGAAGAGCAGAGCTACCGACCCAGCATGAACGATGACGGCGCTCTTGACGGCGTTCTGACATCAGCAAAGCCCCGGAGCAAGGACATACCTCCGGATCCCAGGCGATGTCTAGCTTAGGAACTTCCGACTTACGCGCCCTCAGAATATCGAGGACATGCCAAAGCGTGTCTCCAAGTTCGAACAGGCCGATCGCCTTTCCTGGTGAAAGGTCCAGGGTGTCCATGTTGGTGGGCTTCCTGCCGGATGGACGGACGACACGGTGCCCGGTGCGAGTGAGGTCGGTGTGTACGGTGGCAAATGTAGTTCTGTCTCGATTGTGGATCAATGGATTGGGGAGAAAGCAACGCGTTGGAAGTGCCGGTGGCGAGATCGCGGCCGACGTGTTGATGTCACGGGAGGGTGGCAAATGCAGGTGTGCGGCGTGCTGGCACGCTCACCTCCACCTCGAGCGGAACAGGGGATACAGAGGGGCGTATCTGCGCCTGGACAATGACGTCGGTGGGCAGTGCTGATCTGATGGCGGCGAAGACGGTATTGACGAGTCGAACAGGTCAGAGAGAGAGTGTTGTTGAGACACGGTACGAGAGATGACATCAGGCTAATCGGCACACCGGCAAGCGTTCCTTGCCAGCACCTAATTGATTCCAGTGCCCAGGGCAGTTCCCCGTTTCTCATCTCTCCACTCTCTCGTACCACCACGATCAACAGACACCACCATGGCCGCCTCAAGCGGGCACTTGTCACCCGCTGAGGCAGCGCCGCCGACGCCGCAGCGTCCTACAAGCGCGCACAGCGACATCTCGCACAAGTCCACCGTCCCCACCGTCGCGTCTTCTCTCGGCAACTTTCCGCAACACGGAGCAGCCAGCCGATCCGACAGTCTGCAGCCGACGCGCACGACGAGCGGACGCAGCACACCGGCAGGATATCACATGCGCGGCTCGCGACCATCATCCGTACGCGATCCAAACGCGCAGCTCGACGACCTCTGCCAGATCCCCGAGCGACCAGCCGCGGTACCTCCCCCGCCGCCAGTCGTCTCTCCAGCGTCAGATGGGGAGGACGCGGCCGTGAAGCAGGCGATGAAGAAGGGATCAAAGATCCTCCACAAGCGGCACCGTCGACGCAGCAACACCGCGGCAGAGTCCGATGAGGACGAGGGTGAGGGCAGCGAACCTGTTTCGCGGAAACACCGGCTGCGGCGGGAGATGGAGTTGTTTGAGCGGCAGAAGCAGGAAGCACAACAGCAGCTTGCGGAGCGCGCCGACCAGGTTATCGACGTGTACGACGGTGACGAGCAGATAACGTCTGCAGTTGAGGTACCCGAGGTGGAGCGGCCGCCGAAGCCACTCTACGTTTGGGAAGGTGAGCATGCTCTAGCGTAAGACTCTGACAACAACAGTCATGTACGAGAACCAGCGCGGCATGAGTCTCTTCGGCAAGAAGTGGTATAGCGCGAACTCTTTGCTGCCATCGGACCCCACGGCGTACACGCTGCCGACTGAGTTGCCGGGTGTGACGACGGTCTCGGCTTCGGAGCGGACCAAGCGGGCGAAACTGGCGCGTCTGAGAGGCCATGCGCGAGGGCGGAGTACTTCGACGAGCGCGATCCCGGACAGCCGAGACACCTCCAGCTCGTCCGCGGACACCAAGGCGTCCCAGCCGCTGGCGCACAAGCGCAAGACGAACGATACGGGTTACGATCTGAAGACGTATCAGACACCATCGCCAGAGTGGATCTGGCTCACACCGTGGATGGTGAACATGCGCCTGGACGCCGACGAGCAGGGGTTCCGGTACAACCTCTGGTTCCACCGGCGAGGGTGGCGATCGCACGCAGGCCGGTTGAACTGGTGGGGTTGGGTGCGGCGGCGCGAGTGGCTGCGGTTGCGCGTACTCCTCCCTTCGACCAAGCTGGAACGGGAGGTGGAAGGTATCGAGGGCAGCGCAAAGGAGTGGCCGGCGACGCTGGACGAGGTCATGGCCCGCCCGCACCCCGTGCGCGCAATGGTGAAGTTACTCGTCGTAGAGCTTCTCGATCGGGAGCGTCTCGAATGCTTCTTCCAATGGTGGGACGATGGGTCGGAAGAGGCCCGGCTGGCGCTCAAGGGGGAGCTCGAGGACTATGATAACGTGAGCTTTCTCGTTGACATACGTAGCTGACGTGACACAGCTCGACCTGCTCTCCAAGGCCTTTGTATTTGCGCACTCGCGCCGCGTCTTCCTGACGCACCTCGTGACGCAAAAGGTGGTCACGAAGGGACAGGCGGACGCGATCCTCGGCCGGCTCTTCGAGCCCCTGTCGCCGAGCGGGTCGGCCGCGGCGTCGCCCGCCGCACGCCCACGATCATTGAGGTCAGCGCCTTCAGACTCGTCATCTGACTCTTCCGCAGCGCTACCGAATTCGCCCCAAGTCACGCCAACGCAAACACAAGCACAAGCGGCACCTCCGCCAGCAAATGAGCAACAGCAGCGCCCAGAGTATCGCCGCTCGCCGGCGAGCTCGTTCTCCTCCCCTCCCACGCCTCTGACGCCGACGTTTCGGACCCCAGAACACCGCCACTTTCCCTTCAACTTTGTGCCGGCGCGCACGAAGCAGGAGCCGGAAGACCGCGAGCCCTCGCTGAAGGAACCGAGCGAGGGCGATGTAGACTAGCCATGTACAGACTGTTGTAGCACATGAACTATACCCAGGCATGCCGTATATACCACTTATATCAATGCATTATCTATTGTCTTCTCGTCTACTGGCTCAGTCTAAGCCTACTGGCTCAGGTAATCCTTGAGCTTCTCGAGGGCGCGGTACCGGTGAGAGATCTTGTTCTTCTCCGCGCTCTCCATCTCGGCGTACGTCTTGCCCCCGCCCTCCTTGGGCTGGAACACGGGGTCCCAGCCGAAGTTGCTGGGCCCGCGCGCGGGCACAATGTCCCCGTCCGTCCGGCCCTCGAAGAGGATGGGCTCCTCCCCCGGTCCGGCGCAGTAGGCGAAGGTGCACAGCGCGTGCGCGTTCGTGTTGTTGAACCCGACGAGCATCTTGTTCAGGCCTGCGTTGTTAGCTTGACCGGCATACTTGTCGAAGCTGAGAGAATGCCGTCGCGTGAATCTACCCTCACTAGGAGATGCTTCGTTGCGGGGATACAGTGAAAGGGAGATGGAAGGTAGAGGGTGGGGACGCAGGAAGACTCTACTCACCATCATGCCCAACAGTACCCAGGAAATCCTTGATGTACGGCCCAGGCAGCCCGCCAAGGGCCTCAAAGCACAGCGCCGTGTCCTCCGTCACGCAAGGGGCGTTCAGCGCCTTGGCGGCAGCAGCGCACTTGGCCTTGGCGACCTCCTGCGTCGTGCCCTGGAGTTCGGGGACTGCGGGTGTCAGCTCAGTTTTCCAAGTTGCTCAGCTATTCCGGTCACTCGGATCGGAGTCCACATTCTCTCTGGGCAATCCTCACAGACCGCAGCAGTATCCAATCTCCGCATACAGCACTGAGAAATCAAGCCTGGGGTGCTGACAGTGTAGAGGGAGAGGAGTGAAACTCACCATCCACAGCCGCATTCGTGCACTCGATCCCGCTCCCGCCCGTCTGGAGGATCTCGCGCACCTCGCGCAGCTTGTTCGCGTTTCCGGTGACGAAGACTGGGTAGTCAGCTTAAACCACCGTACCTTTGCCAGCTGGGGAATGAATACGCACCGAAGGACTTGGGCATGATGATTATTGTTGTTGTTGTGGAGGCAAGAGGGTTGAAAAAGTTGAACGCGTCTTGATGTCATCACGTTCCACACGCCTAATTGATCGGACCTGGGACTATCTCGGGTATCGAGACGGCGGACGCCGCCTTCCTCCACCGATGCTATCGCCGCCCATCGATCTAATGCCAAGCTATCCACGGCGTATCACGCATGCTCCAACACTAGCACTCTTGTGCCAAGTCCAATCCAGTCCATACATGAAAATTGTACAACTGTATGATCTATGAGACGGTGCGATCTCTGCCTTTCTTGTCGCTGCCGCTCTTGAAGTGAGAAGAAAATAATAGTGGAGTAAAGGTGTCCGAATAAGCAGTGTGGTGGTTGTGGTTTGGGTAGGTGGGAGCGGGCTGGCCGGCTTGTCTGTGCAGGCCGGGGCGCGACGTTTCGACGCTGTCTTCTCCGCACTTCGTGCCCTCGTCTCGGTTCTAGCGACACTACGCGGCGCGACGCGGGGCCTACTTGTTGTGCCAGAGGAGGGTCTTGAGGTTGGACCACGTCTCCGAGTCGCGGTACAGGTAGCCTGGATGTTAGCATTGCATGGGATGTGCAGATGGCCCTGCCGTTCCCGGCATGGACGGCATGGACGGCATGGACGGCATGGACGGCATGGACGGGCGGCGGCAAGGCTGGCATGGCTGGCGGGCCCAAGCCACGCCCATGATGGCGTCGTGTGATACCCGCGTGGGCCGCGATACTCACGCATCGAGTTGATGATACCGGGCTGCAGTCTCTCTCCCCTGTGGCGGAAGATGTACATGACGAGGCCCCACGAGAGGGTCGCGACAATGGCGAAGGGAACGTTGGCGGGCGGGATGGGGCGCGGGTTGGCCTCGGGGGACAGGATGTCGGGGAGGGGGTGCGAGAGCGGCTCGAGGGGGCCCTTGGCGGGGCCCGACGAGGATGAGTACAGGCGCGGAAGGAACGAGAGGACGACGCGAGACATGATGTACAGCACAATCTGCTCGTTGATCTGCGGACTGTGTCAGCGCCTTCTTGCTTGGAAATCTCGTGTTCGTCATGCGACGCGATATCTGCCATTTCCTGTCCGCCCACGCCGAACACCGAGAGTGCCCGGCGATACCCGGTGCGAGCCGGTGTTTGCAATGTGCTCATCGCAACCGCTGGGCGCAGCATCCACCGAAGTGCAGAGCAGCCCAGAGTTATCCGGATGCGATGGGCAATGAAGGCCATGGCGTCGGCGCACCCCTCCATCCCACCGCCATGACACTTCCCCGCTCTAGCGTCTGAGCGGAGCGGGGAAATGGCAGCTCTCACCGGGCCGAGCTTGCCACAGGTCCCAGAAGTACTCACCGGTGTGCGGTCGCTGAAGACCCACCATCCTCCGATACCGCCCGCGATGAGCGTGTCGAGGTCACGCTCCTTGCCTCCGTTCAGCCGCTTCTGGATGAGCATCATGATCTTGTAGATCGTGACAAACTTTCCGAGCGCGAGCGCATGGTTCCGCGTCGCGGTCAGGATGCCGTGGATGCGGACCGGCCAGGGCTTGTGGCTGAACAGCGCCGCCATGACGAGCGCGTGCGGGAACCGCACCTTGCATCCGTACACGATACCGTTGCGGGCGCCCTTGGCCACGCCGAGGAGGTCGTGGTTCGCAGGGCTGTGGTGGGAGATTAGCACGAGCTCACTTCGTATCTAATAGCCCCAAAGCCCGCACACAGGCAGAAGCGACAAACTCACTCCATGATGAACTTCTGGATAGCGCTCGCCATGTTGATCAAAAGTTTGCGGTACCGATTGCAAGTCCAGCGAGCAGCCAACAAGAGATGAGGGAGAGAGGGAAGAAGTGGTGCCCAAAGTTATCCTGACCTGCTGGGATGGCCCGGGTAGGACAGAGCCGGTCGCTCAGCCTGCTCACGTGGCCGGACGCGCGGGCGGATTGCTCGGCACCATCGGCCGCGGCCGCCTCTTAATCAGCCTTACATCCTTTAGCTTGCAAGGGGCTATTTCCATTAGCGTGGTTAAACAAACCTTGCATTACAAAGTTCAGGTTACGAAACCACAACTCCGCTTCGTCACTGTGTGGTGCTCCGCGCGCACTCCGCCGCCATGCTCTGTGCCCACTTCTTGTAACGCAGCCAGTGGCCGTCGGCGTGAGGCGGTCTCCGTCCTCGGGCACTGCAGAGTACGATACTGGCTGGTGACCGCTGTATGCAGATGCCAGGAACCGCTGCCTTGCAGACTCCTCGCCCACTCCTGCGGCGGGTGCTGCAAACTGAGCGAGGCTAAGTTACGACAAAATACATCTCTAGTCTAAGAGGTACACTACTTCTCTCTATCAGTCGCCGTCAATGTGTCTCCTCGATGCAGTCTCCGTGCAGATCTCCTTCGTACTCCATGTCACTCCAATTGTTACGCCGACGCGGTGATGGCCGCTCACATGGTGACCTGGATGTCGTCCTCCTTCGGCTTGAACTCGCCCGCGTTCGGGTTGAGTCCGAACTTCTTGCTTGGTCCCATGTCGCCGCTGATAGCGTCGTCCGTGCGCGCCGCCTTGTTCTTGAAACCTCCCGCCGGCTTGCCTCCAGCAGGCTTGCCGCCCTTCGGTGTCGGGCGGCTGGCGGGGTGGGTGAACTTGCAGTCGGCGCGGGTGCACCTCTCACCATAACGGCAGGGGCGCTCCACCTTGCTATCGTCGAGCGCTGAATCGAGGCTCGGCTTGGAGGCCTCAGCCGAGGGAGCAGGGTTCGAAAGCGCCGGCGGCGCGATCGGGTTGCCGTTGGCATCCTCGTGGCGGAACTGACAGGAGGGGTTCGTGCAGTGCTGGAACTTGCAGAGAAGACGGGACGGGCCGGCGCCCTCACCAAGAACAGCGGCAGGCGAGACATGGCTCTTAACACACTCGGCGTCCTTGCAGTTCTTACCCGCAGGGCACGCCTCCTCGCTCAACACCATGCCTGTCTTCTCGTCCGCGACCGGCGACGGGTGGCTGTACGTGCACCGCGCGTTGTTGCATCCGACGCCAAACTTGCAGAGTGCCGTCGAGGTCGGCCTGTCGGGGATCGGGCCGCTCTTAGCGCCTGCCACCGGCTTCGAGATCGCCTTGTGCGGGGTGTGCGCCGGTGCTCCGCCACGAGTGGGTCGTCCGCCTCGCTTATCCTGATGTCAGCTTGGGACGGCTGCGTGGAGCTTACCTGGCTCTGGCCCTGCTGCATCGACTGCATTTGCTCGGCCATCTGCATCATGTTGGCTTGCATCGCCATCATCTGCATCATCATCTCCTGCTGCCCTTGCATGCCGGGCACGCCCATACCCATGCCGAAGCCTTGCTGCTGCTGCTGCGGTCGGTAGGGCTGGTTCGTGTGTCCACCGCGTCCCCGGATGTTCACGCCGTTGCCGCGCATCGGCGCCTGGCCCCGGGGACCCAGTCGGTCGGCGAGGTTGCGACCCTGTCCACCCATGCGGGGACCGGTCGGCGCAGATGCAGGCGCGCCGAGTGGTCCATCGGGGAGCCGCCGGCGCTCGTGCTCACCCTCAGCCTTACGCTTGGTACCCTCCACCGCGGAGGCGAACATTCGGGATCCAGCACCGGACGAGGGCTCGGCGGACTGGGGGGCAGCGGCCGGAGGAGCCGCTGGCTCGGCGGCAGGAGCGTCGACGGGGGCAGCCGGCGAGCCTTGATTCAGCATCGCCTCGTACCGCGTGAACAGCCAGTCGAGGAACGAGGCATCGAAGTCTGCTCCGACGACTGATGTCAGCAGGAACCCAAAGCATCAGGGCTTACGGTCATCCATCTCCGTCTGCACCTTGTCTTCCCGTTAGTCTTGATAAGCGCTCATGACGTACCCCTCGTGTTGCCGTTGGCTGCTGTCAGCGAATTCACGCCACTGCGTCCGTTGATCTACTCACCAAGAAGAACACAGACGTACTCCGCCATCACATTGTCTGTTAATCAGCACTGTGACCTTCGAGCTCGACGTACCGCCTGCTTCAGCCCACTCGCGCCGCTCGAGCTCCTGCTGAACCTCGGCCTAAGTTGTCAGTTTCCGTCAGCGGTAAAAGAAACTCACCTGCAAGGCAGTTGCCTGATCCATGGAGAGCTTTTTGGACATTGTTATTGTTTGGTTGGATGTGAGGTAGTTGCCACCAATACGGACTATGATGTATTCGGTTGTGTTCATGAGGGTGAGCAGAAACTCAGGCGACCTCCACCTTGCCACGTGGGTAACACCGAACAGTGAGGTTGTGGCGGGAGCAAGTCCTGGCGGTTATGGTTGATAGGCTTTGCGGCAACAGGCTACGGGACGGGCCTGAGCGACCCTGTGAGGCGTCGAGGGGCTCGAGGGCTAGTGCAGGCAGCCATACGCGTAGAGGAGTGAGGGAGCGCGCTGCGGGGAGGGAGACCTGGCCAGGGACGGACAGACCTTAAGTTGGGTTCCCCGGTCGTTTGAGCGGCTCGACCACACGCAGCCCACACGAGTCCACTCACTGAAACCCCCTCACCCCGTACATGGCGGATTAGATGGCGCGTTTCATTGTTTGGCCCGTCCACCCGCACCCATTCACTCAACACCCCCCGCATCCACGCAATGTAATCACACAGGGTCCACCTCAACAACACAAGTCCATCTCAACCCTCTCCCGAGCGCATATCTTCAAGTGCCCAAAGCACCCACCCATTCATCACACTTCGTCCCACCCCCTCTTGCAGCCGGCACCACACCCGTCCACCTATTTATTCATTTCTTGCTCGGCTTAGATCCTAGACTCCCCCCTTAGTCTCTCCAAGACCTCGTCCACTGGGCACTCCACTACTGGCATACGTTAGCACATCTCGAGCTACTCCTTTGGCCAGGCCATATCGACACGCCATGCCGCCGCCACCCCGACCTTCCTCGCCTCGCAAAGAGGCTCATCGCTCCTCCACGCCCTCTGGCAGCGTTGGGAGAAACAACTCGTCGTCCTCCCTTTCGCAACGTTCTTCCCTTCCCTCCCGGCCTCCGCGGCGTCCGATTTCTCAACAGATCCGCAGTCAAACTCCAACAAAAGAAATGGCGGCGACCACTCCCACAAGCCCGACTGCAGGAGTCAGAGTAACCATGGGCGGCGTGTCCCCGCCTACCGAGACGCCCATGATAGCCCGCCCCGCGCCGCCCAATCGCACCCGCTCGAAGCGTATCAGTGTCACCCCCTCAACCTCGAATGGAGCCTCGACACCTCGAGCGACTCCCAGCCCGCGCCCGGCACTGTCTGCGACGCTTCCCAAGGAGGAGGTGGAAACGCCCCAGCCTTCCTCGGCCGTGGAGACTGCGCCCGAATACACTGGCGTCATTGAAGATCGCACCGAGGACGAGCTGGAGAAGGCGAGCCGGACGGCCATGCAGGACGCTCTCAGGCGTGAGTGGGCCGATCGCGAGAAGGTAAGTGCCCTCCTCCACGTAAGCATGGATCGCTGGGTGCCATGTGTACCGTGTGGGTGATTGCGACTGCTTCTCGGCTTGTTTATCGCAGTCCACATGGCCCCGTGCATGCGCAATGCCGCGTAGTCTCTCTTATCGCACGACCCTCCGTGGTAAGCTGACCTGACAGTTCTCTTCCCGGATCGAGGAACTCGAAGCTCAGCAGCTGTCGACCGAAGCGCGCGTCACAGAGCTGCAGAAGCTGTCCGAGTCGCTGCAGGAGAAGTACGACACCACGTTTAACGAACAGCAAGGCTTGGAAGCAGACCTCGAGGCCGCAAACGACCTGGTCGACCGACTCCGGGCCAACGTTGCTGAGAGCGAGAAGCACAACCGCAATGGTGCCCGCCGTTATGCGGACCAGGTGGGTGGCGAAAGCTGCATGCGTGGGATTTCACAACCGACACTAACACTAGCAGGAGAAGGCGTTCGAGGCAGAGCGCCTTGTCCACCAAGCCGAGCTGCAGCACTTGCAGCAGCGGCTGAAGAGTTTGACGACCGAGCGTCTCGCTCACGCGCACGTGAATGAGGAGGAGCCGCATCTTGCCCTCAAGGAAGAACTGGCTTCGCTGTCTGCATCGCACCAGACGCTTGTGGCCCAACTGACGACCCTCGCGGACGAGCTGCACGAGGTCAAAGCCGACAATGCGAGGCTTCTCGAGGAGAACGACAGCTGGCAGCTGCTCGTGGAGGAGCGCACACTCGCCGGTCATATGGGATCCGGCCTGCTTACGACGTCATCGCCTCCCCGAAACTCGCCCCCGGTCAAGCCCAAGGAGACGACTGTGCTCGCGACGCTCGAGGAGCAGATGGAGATGGATGAGCTGAACGCCGAGATGGACATTGACGCGAGTAGCCCACACCCGAGCGCTGTGGAGCTTGCGTCCCCACGATTGGGTCACACACTTGCGGCCGAACTGAATGGCGACAACGACATTGAGAAGATGCGCACGGAGCTCAAGAGCCTGAAGGAGAGCAACAAAGCGCTCACCCTGTACTGCTCCAAGATCCTGGACCGAATTATTGCGTCCGAGGGTTTCGAGCACATCTTGAGTGTCGATTACCGCACGCGCCGTTTCGGGTCGCGCACTGCCAGCGGACGGACGGTCCGCCCTTCCATTGAGCAGCTTGCTAAGGACATGGAGAACAATGGACCGATCGTTGACGAGCCTGCCGACATCTCGGCCATGCAAGAGCCTTCACCCACTGCGGCTCCGACCGTGCCGCCCAGAAGCCGTGCCCGCCCCATGTCGATGGTGGCGCCCGTGCCCGCTCCTGCACCGGCCGTAGTCCCCGTCAAGGACGACAAGGAGAAGGCTACGGAGGAGAAGCGGAGCCGGCGCGGATTCTCGATCGACTTCCGCTCCCTTGGCTTTGGTGGCTCCAAGGAGCCCGAGCCGAAGCAGCCCCAGCTCAAGCCTTTAACTTTAGCCAGTAGTGCGGCGCCGGCCTCCACTCGTATGCCCAGCCAGAGCCCGACGCGCGAGATCAAGGCTTCGCCTGTGATTAGCGCGCGCAAGCTCGAGCCCCAGGAGGAGGATGAGGAGGACCGCCGCGAGCGCCACCGTATGGAGGCGGCCCTCAAGTTAATGGGCATCGAGCGGACTCCCGAAGCCGGAGCGGTGGAGGTGATGGCGCCCGCCCCTGCCGTCACGCCGCCAGAGGACACTGGCTCGCGCGCGACGTCATGGCTGCGTCGCCTGTCCCGTGCTCCCGCGCCGTCCCAACCTGCGCCCACTCCCCCTGCGCCCGCTGCTGCGGCGAAGGATGGCTCGTCGTCGGACAGCGCGCGCTCCTCGACGGGCACCTCGCCTCTGCAGCGCCTCAGCGTCGCGTTCGGGACTAGCAGCACGGCCGACCTGGCGAACTTGGCAGACGCTTCGCCCGCCGACGCCGCTGCCGCCTTGAAGGCCTTCGACGCCAAGGAGGCCCAGCAGGCAAAGCTCTTAGCCCAAGGCAAGTCGCAGGCCACCTACACAGTTCCGCCCAAGATCGACCGCACCGCACGTAAGCGTAACACGCTGACGGGTGTTAACGGCGCAAACGGCGTGAACGGAACGGCCAACGGGACTGCCAACGGTGTTAACGGAGCGAACGGTGTCAATGGATACGATGAGTACGTTCCCAAGCACCAGCAGAAGGAGAGCGTGTCGACCCTTTGGAGTGTCGGCAGCAGCGTGTCTGCGGACGCTTGAGCGTGCTCCCTCTCTTCGACCTCTGTCCCTTCACCCACCCAATCCTCTCCACCACCCACTGCCGACATCGGCGAAAACGGACTCCCCTCGGGTTGAGTCCTCATGTGCATAACCCGACTCTTGTCACGATGTCGACCCCTCTTAGGCTTTATCTCTTGGCTTAACGACAAGTAACGTACCCATATGACGAACCACTGTATATGTATTGTGTATTAGGAGCATAATCTGAGCAAAGCGACAACGATTGGCATCAAAAGGGGATATTTACAATGCAGGGTATCTTGTTCCTTCCTGGCTTGACCTCATCTCATCTTCTGCTCTCGCTCCGTTCTTGCCTCCCGCAGCTTTCCCGCTCTGGCAGGCTACTGACCTTACTGAGCAGCCCTAAACCGCGCATAGTACGACTTACACCGTTCCTCGACCGTCTCCTGGTACGTCTCGGGGAGCGTATCGACAAGCCGCGCGGGATTCCCGCCCCACACCGTGTAAGACGGCACGACAGCACCGTCCGGGAGCACAGCATCGGGGAGGATGACGGCGTAGTCCTTCAGAATGGCAAACTTGCCCTGTAGGTGAGCTTCCGGGAACCACGGGGGCTGAGCCATCCAGAATCGCCTTCACGATCCCTTCGCAGTGCAATGGTAGCGTGACTCACGACAATAGCCCTGGCGCCAATCTCGACGCCGTGTCCCACACTCGCAGCCTCGACGATTGCATCGGGGCCGATATGCACACAGTCCCCGATTCGCACGGGATAGAAGGTGAATGTGCCCTTGTAGATCTTGCCGGGTGGGCGGAGGACCGCACCTTCCCCGACCAGGCAGTATTTGCCCAGCGAGAGGACGACGTGGTGCGCGTTGTTCGGCGTGGAGCGGCGGAGGTCGCCACGAAGGATCGCGCCTGGGGTTAGCTGACGGGCGCTTCCCACATAGCTGGAAGAGTGGGCGGAGCGCAGGACGGAGTTTGGCGAGGAAGACGTCGTAGGGAGTGAAGATGAGAGGATGGTTCGCTGCGCTCGCCTACTTACGTGTCTGGATGATGCTCTTCCCGTGCAGCACGATGTTGGTCGCTCCCTGGATAAAAGCCTTGCGAGAGACCTTGTCTGTTCTGTCAGCTCTGTAGACACTCTGTGAGCTGCCGCCAAGTCAATGCAGCCCAGTCTACGCTCTGCTGGCCGCATTACAATGTTGTACGCACTTCCCGTATCCGTCTCTGCTTGTCAGCTCGTACGTGCCTTTCTCACAGCCTACCGATGTATGTGCCCTTCTCGAAGAGAATCGGGGGGTCGAACGCGCCCATGGTGTTCGCCTTCCTTCTCCCACTTGGTTCGGGATACGGTCTGCAGTCTACTCCCGACTTTGTTATTGTGGACCCGTCACCCACCGCCCAGCGCGTCATCACGGGTGAGGCCACCGTGGGAATGTACGTGTTTCAGGCGGCGGACGGAGGGCACAGGGCATGTCCGCCGCGTCCTGAGCCGGCCTCTGTTCCTGGACAGCAACAACGTCGCTACCTCGACTGACTTTACGTGAGTGTAGCTTCGATAGACGACAACAACAGCGGGCAACATGGCGGATACGAGCGTCGCAATGGCGCGCCTCGGGCGGGAGTTTCATGACTGTGAGTGTGGGCTTGGTTGACGGGCTGTCGTTGCCGAGTACGCCGGCCGACTGCGGGCAGTGACCACTGTCAGGCGACCGCGGCGTCCAGCTGGCGCATGAGCTATGGCTGACAGCCCAGCCACGACGCTATCGCACCACACGCAGATTCACGCCCGGTTACAGCTCGAGATCCTCGATGCGCGGGAAGAGATCGCACGCTTGAAGGCCGAGCTCCGCGCCGACCAGGACCCGGAACGGATGGGACACATCCAGCGTCAGATCGGTGTAAGTAGGGCTCTGAGGTGCACCTGTCAGCTGGGGCAGACCAGAGGAGAGACGACATGCTGACACCCGCCGCAGCACTTAATGACGCAGATCAACGCGATTCGGGAGAAGGCGGCCGAGGCCGAGGCGATCGTCAAGGCGATCACGAGCGATATCCAGCGTTTAGACGTCGCAAAGCGGAATCTGACAAGGACAATGCAGACGCTCGAGCGGTGGAGCATGCTGAGTGAGTGTGGGAGTGGGACGCGAGTTATCGGGCTACTGCGACAGGTTTGTGAGCTGACGACAGAAACGGCGCAGGCGCATCTGCACTCGCTCCTCCCGACAACGCGATATGCCGAGATGGCACAGGCGCTGGCAGCAGTGACGCAGCTGCTGGAGCCGCTGCGACCACTCGCGACGATTGGCGAGGTCGCGGCCGTGTTCAAGGCGGCCGAGACGGACCGGAAGGCGCTGCAGGAGAAGGTGAACAGCGAGATGGAGGTGTTGTAAGTTTCCTCGCTCTCTGCCCAACTGACCTCAGCTTCGCAAACGACCCGAGCAAGCCGCCAGACCGCGCGATCGTCGGCCCAGCGTGCCAGGTGATCGAGGTGCTCGGCGGCGACTACAGGAAACACATTATCGAGCGGTACATCCAGCTGCAGCTGCAGGACTACCGGCGTATCTTCCGGAGTACGGACGAGGCAGGGCAGCTCGACAACGTGCCGCGGCGATATGCCTGGTTCCGGCGCGTGCTCAAGTCGCACGACGAGGAGTCCGGCTCCCTCTTCCCCGACAGCTGGGAGGTATCGCGCCTCCTCGTCGCCAGTTTCGCGGACAGCACGCGGGCCGATCTGACGAATGTGCTGCTCAAGACGCCGCCATCCGTCACGGTGCTCCTCGACGCACTCCAGGCCACGCTCGACTTTGAAGCGACGTATGCGCGCCGCTTCGGCTGCTCCTTTGAGGACATCACGGACCGGCTTGATGCGCTGAACGCGCCCCAGCAGCGCTTCACGATCAGCAGTGCGTTCGACGCGCACTTTGGCATCTTTGTGGATGCGCAGGACAAGGCTATCGCCGACACGCTGGGACCGCACCGGGGAATGCGCAGCCGTGCCTCCTTTGAGGGAGTCAGCAACGACGACGAGGGCGCGACGGCGCTCGTCCTCCCGAGCTCCATGGAACTGTTCCACGTGTACCGCGCCGCACTCGACAAGTGCAGTCAGTACACGACGGGCGAGCCGCTGCAGCGCCTCGCGCGCGTGTTCGCAAAGTGGCTCAAGGTGTATAGCGACGACGTACTGCTCGCGAGCATGAAGAAGCCGGCGCCTGCCGACTTCCTCGCCCGCCGCTCCGTCGAGGGCCGCTCCGACCTCGCCGAGGTGCGCAACGCGTGCATGGTGCTGAACACGGCCGAGTACTGCCTCAACACTTCCGTGCAGTTAGAGGACCTGGTCAAGGAGAAGATCAAGCCCGAGCTGGCAGACAGCATCTCGTTCCAAGACGAGCGGGACGGGTTCAACGGCGCGATCGCGCAGTGCCTCTCGCTCATCATGAAGGAGCTGGAGAACGCCGTCGAGCCCAGCTTTGCGGCCATGCTGCGCACGCCGTGGAAGGACCTCGAGAACGTCTCGGGCCGCTCGGCGTACATCGTCGACCTGGTGGGGAGCGTGAAGGAGATCGCGGCCGTAGTGGGCACACGCACAGCGAGCCCCAAGTACGTGCGCAACTTTAGCGACAAGTGCGTCAACCTGATCATGGGCCGGTTCACGTCTGCGATTGTGCGCTCGCGTCCGCTGAAGAAGATTGGCGCCGAGCAGCTCCTCCTCGACATCTCGGCCGTCAAGGGATGCCTCCTCGAGCTCCCGCCGCTGGAACAGGGGGAGAAGTCTCATCAGCACAAAAAGTACGTCGCCAAGGTCACCAAGGCGACGGGCGAGCTCGAGACCATGCTCAAGGTCATTCTTGCGCCTGATGAGGTGCCAGAGGGCTTCGTCCAGAACTATTGCTTGTTAATCGGAGACCGGTCCTTCTCCAACTTCCAGAAGATCCTCGACCTGAAGGGCACCCTCAAGGGCGAGCAGCTGCAGAAGCTCCTCGACATCTTCCTCGCTGTCACTCGAACCAAGGACGACCTCGAGGACTCGAGCTTCCTGACGAAACTGGACATGGACGAGAAGACCACGACAACTGTCGGCGGCGGCCTCTTCTCCAGCGGCAACACAACGCCGACCCTCGGCCTCGGGAGCAAGGCGCCGGATCGCACCGAGACGCCCAAGGCGTTCGGCGACTTCCGCAAGTTCTTCAGGCGGGACACCCACTCATAAACATAGACTTGCAGCGGCTGCGGCAAACGACTCGCTCGTTGCTGCTCCCTACTCCTAATGTATACAGTTTTTATCACATACTCGCTGCTATGTATCTCTCTCCGCGCACATGCTGTCGCTTGAATCTCTGCGTATAGGCTTGCACATAGTAGACAGATAGATGGTGGGGCAGGCGGCCGCGCACGCTGCCAGAGCGTGGCCCGCCTCGCCAGTCTTGACTTCTTGACCCCAAACATGTGAGCAGGTGAGCAGCGCGACCGCCTTCCGCGCTCTCCCTCGCTCGTCGCACTTGACAATGTCCGTGTATATGGAAACAGTGGCGGTGTTGGCCGATGCTGAATTGGTGGCCGCGGTGGAGGTGAGGATGCCTGTATTATGGCAACCATGGAGAATCGTGTATGAGTGTATTGATGATGTGTGTGAGATGCGTGTGATCGGATACTAGATGGATGGATGCCTGTTGGTTGATTGATGGTGTTTTGGATGAGGGAGTCTCAGAGGTAGCCCCCCATGTTCGAGTTCCCCGATGGTCCTGCAATCCCGCCAACGCCAGGTCCTGTGGCACTCGTTGCCATCCCGCTTTGGGTGAACGCGGGCCGAGGCGTAATGGCACTGGCGTCAAGCGCATTCGCCGAATTGTAGTTGGCCGTAACGGTGTCGATGGCAAGGTTCGGGCCAGAGTGCGAGTGGGAGTGTGAGTGGCTGCTGCCACTGTTCGAGCTCTGCCCGATGCCAATTCCAACGCCGGCGGCGCCTACGCCTGCGATCATCGTGTTGGGGTCGACGGTTGTAGAGGAGGGCGGGTTGGGGGTGGGGTTCGAAGTAGTTGTTGAGAGAGTAGGGCTCTCCTTGATGTGGGAGGGAGAAGCGGCCAAGGCGGAGGGCGGATTCTTGGGGCAGAATACCTCGTGTCGATAGCATGAGATCTGGAGGTAGTCGTCGATCCACGTTTTGAGGAGCTGGAACCAGCCGAAGGAGATGTCCGACTTCAGGGTGAGAAGCCGCATGACTTGAGAAGTCAAATAGGCACCCTTTGGGACGATTGATCTCCTGGGAGAGGCGTTGGGGATGTCGTCGAGGGCGCTGTCGACGACCTCGGCGAGCTTCTCGATGGGGTGATACGTATTATAACAAGTTAGTAAGTTGAAAAGCCAAGACTGGAAACTGAGCAGAGCGGCTTCCACAATGGGCTCGCCGCAGTCGCAAGTCTCAGCGGTTTGTTTGATGATGTAATTAGAGTCGACCGTTTGCTGCCAAGAGGAGATCATCGTGGCCAAGTGGTCGGGATCCGAAAGAATGGGGCTGATCGCAGAGGTGATCTGGTAGAGGTTGAGAATACGAGCTGGAGATAAGAGTTAGCGCCGCACCATCGGGGAATAAAGACGGAAGACGACCGTTATCAGTCTTCTCGATCGGTTACTTACAGATCAATTGGCTACAATGATTTCCTAGTTCAACAAGAGGTCCAGAAACGTCAGGTGGTAACAAGGCCAAGGACTCGGAAACCATGTTGCCGAACTTTAGAGCAAGAAGGGAAAGGGAAGCATGGGCTTGAGGCTTAATGGGTTGGAGGATGTTATCGACAAGTTTCAATATACAATGCTACAACAGGAGTCAGTTACGAGGAAGCGCAGATAGACTAACGTCGAACGACATGGCGGTGGCATCAGCCATCATTGTCGAAACGGGAGGCTGTGACGCTGCCTGTAACTGATCCGCTGGAGTCTGATCCCAAAAAGTGCGATACTGCGAGATGCGTCAGCCGCATGCACTTCAAATCCAGGATGGCGCCGGCAGACTCACGTTGCTATCGAACTGGTCGAACTGGTGGTCCGCAACACACTGGGCTAGAGTGTCTTGCTGCTGGACGAAACGGTTCCAGAAGGCCATGGCATTAGGGTTTGAGTTGGCGGGAAGAACGGGAAATGGCGGCGGAACAGAGTGACCTCCGTTAAGCTGCACACCGGTTGGTGCACCCGTCGTCACCCCAGAAATGCCAGAGGGCGCTGACTGGCTGACCATGTAGGCTGGACGCGCCGATCGAATGACCAGCGAGTCGTCGCTCGACGAGGACCGCGAGCGGTGGCTCAGCGGAAACGGCTGTCCAGGTTGGCCGAACAGGTTGCCCCCGAAACGGCTCCCCTCAGACAGGTGACCAATGTCGTCGTCATCGTCATCCTCCTTGGAGTCGTCCTCCGTAAGGACCTCCTGCTCTCCGGCATCCTCAGAACCGAAGTCGCCGTCGGGAGGGGCAATGTGAAGCTGGCCGCTGGAATCACCGTACGCGTTTAAGCGCTGGGCCTCTGTGGAAATCGCGGGACGGAGTGACACATAGTGGTACTTTGAGTTCCCGCGGACACCGAGGCGGCGAGTGCGGATGCCGAGGAAGGTCGAGCGGACCACCTTGCCAAACGACGCCGAGTTGATGGGTCGCAGACCAAAGTCTTTGCACGACATTGTGTACGAGTGGTATAAGCCCTGCCTAGGAACAGTGAAGCCGTTGACAGGAGTGTAGCTCAGCTTGAGCCTGGTCGTTAGCCTGGCGTTTCCCGCATTCTGACTTACCATCGCTTTGCCCAGAACGCACGGGCTTTGCCATGTTGGCAAGGGGAGAGGCGTCGAACTTGCTCGGCCTTGTTCGCCAAGTCTGCACGGACCGCACCTTCCCTTTCACTCGCAGAGCCCGAGAGTTCGAGATCGGCCTCTAAGAAGTCGAGGTTATTCGTCGAGCTCTTGCCCAAAGAGAATGATCGGGCACGTCCGCGGGCAGCTACATGACCTCCACAGGGGATCTCAAAGGGGGTAGAACTCGATCTGAATTGTAAGCTTTGATCCAGCAAGAGTCACATACCTTCGGTGCTCGAGCGTCATCTGACCCATGTCCCCGGCGATCATGTTTGTAGTGTTAGTGGACCATGTGCTTGCATTGCTGGCTGAGCTGTAGATGGAGTTGTCGTCCGCGTCAGACCTGGGGAACGAGTTAGCTGCGCAGTCGATGACATCGACCTACTTGATGGAGAGTGATCCGGACCTGGACGAGACATGGTACGGCCCAGGACGGCTGAAACTTCTGTCTCGGCCATGAATCTTACCCATGAACGGGTAGTTTGGCTGCGATGGCTGGATGGAATTAGCACCAGTCACTTGCGTCATGACGCGGAATTTTGGCCGCTCCGAACTCACGGGAAAGACATTGGAGTTGTTTACAACAGGAGAGCTGAACAGAGTAGGTGGGACAGTACCGGACATGGGGGTGGGCGGGTACATGGTCACACCAAGTCCGAGGCCCGGAGGTGCGGTCATCGGTTGAGGGTTGGGGGTCATGTTGCTCGTGTTCACCTGGAGTTTCGATCCGTCGGGGTGCTGCAGTTGCTGCGCGCCACCGTTGAAGAGCATCGGTCCAGGGCCGCCGGTGAATAGGTTGGCGGCAGCAGGCGCCACTGGGCTGGGGCCAGCGGACATGGACATCTGGCCGGGCTGGTTGTCGGGGTGACTGGGCATCGAGAACGAACCTGAGCTCGAGGCAAGCGATGGGAGAGAAGCGGTAGAGAACGAGTGGCTGTGACCACCACCTCCTCCACCTCCGGGCTGCATAGGCTGCTGTCCGAAGTTCATCTCACCACCTGGTCCTAATGTCCTTGCCGCTCCGAGTTGAGGAGTTCCAGGTACACCAGTGCTGGTTGCGGGTCGATTGTGACCGGGCTGCGGGTTCTGGAAGGACTGGTCGGAAGTTGCTGGAGAGAAGTGTGTTGGCAACTGAGATTGGAACAGAAATGGAGTTGCCTCGACCTGGCCAGGCTGATAGTCACCTGGAAAGGGCGTGTCCGTGTAGTCGACCATCATGGCAAGATGGCTTGTGCGGTTTGATACGCGATTGTGTAACGATCAAACTATAAGCTTTTGGCCCTGCTGAACACCTTGCTTGAAGTGTTCTTCTAGTCCTTGTGTACGCGTCGGAGACTGCGGGGCGGCGGGCTGAGGTTCAGACTCGACCGCACCGGTGTGCGTGTGTGCGCGGGCGTATGTGTGATTCTGCTGTTGCTCAATGAATTAGGTGCGAGTGTGTACTCTGGGCCGGCCAGGAGAACACAGTCGACACAGACAGAGTAGGGGTTGGCGATCGACTAGCGACTCTCGAAGGGGAAGGACCGGAGAGGGCTTGTGCGATAGCAAATATAAAGTCTCTGTAAACGTTCAACGCTGGAAGAGATCTCGGAATGAAGAACGGCGAAGAATATAGGAAAGGAGTAAGGAGAACGAAGAGAAGCTGCCGAAAGGGAAGTGGAGACCGGAAAAAAGCAAGAAAGAGGAAGGAGGAAGGCAAGACAGAGGGGATATACGACGAGGCGAGGAGGCGAGGAAGGTGTAACACCTGGTCCAGGTTAATGACGAGGGAAACCCGGCGCCTGGCAAGCCACGGGGTAAGGGCTAGGTCGAGACTGCGCGCAGACGGTGCTGCTCGCGCTAGTGCTGATGGGATCGGGAGGCCTGGAGTCCGGAGTCGCCGGGCGTACGAACTGGCAGTGCCGTATGCGCTGCCCGTATGGGGCAGAATGGCAGCGACTGAGCGGCCAGGCGGGCAGACCAAGGAGGAACAATGAGGCAGACGGCCGAAGGGAACCTGAACCGTGAACCTGAACCTGGGCACCTGAGCCTAAGCCTGAGTGTATGTGACGTGCGTCCCAATCCTCACGCTGTTGTGGTCGCGGTTGTAGCCCGTTGTGGGTGACTGTGTTGGTGTGTCAGGTGGAGAGGGAAGGCAGGGAAGTAGGGCTGGGAGCGAGTTGAAACGAGACGCTCGAAGCCCAGACCTTGCGACCTGTTATAGATTAGGACAAGGAACAACGCAGGGCGAGCGCAGAAGCAAGCGCAGCAGAGCAGCAGCATGCAGAATGTCAGGACTTGGCCGCAGAGTAACAAGGGGAAGAAGGGCATGAGGGCACGCTGTGGAGGTCAATGAGGGTGGGCGGAGGGGCATAGTCGACCCGTCATGAGCTCGAGACAAGAGGCAGGAGGCCCGAGACTGCAGCCAAGGGAAGGTCCAAGGACGGCCCAGGATCCAGGAGCCAGGAGGGGTTAGAGAGTTCGATGCGAGCGTCTCAGACCGAGAGCCCGGAAGCCAGCTGCGATATGCAACAGAGCCTGAGACCGTGCGCGCCAGACCGAGAGCCTCTCGCAAGCCTGAACCTCTCGAGAGGAATTCAGGGTCTGCCAACCAGAAACAGGGTCCAAGTGCTGCTCAAACAAAAGGTAATCACTTCATGGACCCTGCGCCGTGCAGTGTGACTGGTGTTCCAGGCTTGTCCCCAGCTCGTCCCAGGCTCAATCCCAGCCGTCAGAGCTGGTCCCAGGATCATCGATGATCAGCCTAAGCTGCCGTCCCTGGGATCAGCTGGCACCAGTCACAGACCTCGGGCCCATACCTCGCAGCCGCTGCTCGTCCTGACAAGCCCTGAGCAAGCCCTTAAAGGCCATCGCTTCAACGTTTGCTCGTGTTTCAGGTTGAAGCAAACGCAGTGGGCATGAGTGGGTGTGTTGTGGACAAGGTGGAGGTGTCAGCATTCGTTCTTCCTGCTCGGTCCCGCAACTTCACACACACTGGGAGTCATCTCATGTCATTTGTTGTCACCGGTTGTCACTCTACCCCCACAGCCCGCCAATGAGGTGTTGACGGATCCGGCAGAATCAGCAGGTATGCGCTACGTCGACGAACGCTTGCGCTTACGAATCTACCTCTGCTCTTCTCCTTGGACGATCTGACTGTGCGCGGGCAGACAGGAGATAGGGTGACGGCAGGAGGCTTCGGAGAAGCTTCAGACTTGTGGCCCGCTAACCAGGCCGCCGCTCCAAGCGCTCCAATGATCAGGACAGAATACTGGAGCGACTCCAAAGGTTGGCGGCGGGCGATGACTGACCGAGGGAATGGTGCCGTAGCTGGCCGATGGCGGCCGGGCACACGGCAGAACAGCATGTACGGCATACGACATGGCAGGCGTCAGCGCCGGCAGACCCGGAACAGCTGAAGACAAGAGGTCCAAGGCCATTCCGGAAACTAGGTTCATCATTTCGTCGTGTTCCAAGCTTGCTGGCGTCCCTGTATTCCCTAATCCAGTAATCGGACGCATGATACAATTCAACCACCACCGTTCAAGCGCCCTGGGCGAGCCCAGAAGCTGACAGAGTGGCCAGCCATAGGACGCTTGCATCGCTAAAGCCCCGAGAGGCATTGTCGTACTCCCTCAAGCACTGGAGCTGGAGCTGGAAGATCTCATGAAATCTGACACTTGAACACATGACCCAGGTACACGAGGTACAACCGTGAGAGTGGGTTCTGGACCTTTTCGCTGCTCCGAGCCTCCGCCTCCGAACGGCGCAGGAATGCTGGACAGCTTGGAAATCCCCCCTCGATCCTCGATCGTTATATGGCTGGCATGCGTCGGGAGTTTCGTATATGGCTGGACGGCCGCGCGCTTACAGACCGGACCTTCATCGCCACTGCACCATGCGCTGCGCGCCACCGGCACCGGGAGCTGGTGTGACACGGTTCGGGCTCGGAAGCTCGGCACCGACGGCGAGTGGCTTGCGGTGCCGGTCGTAGCGTACAGCTTGCGGGTCATTTGCGGCCCAAAGTTCGGCTGACGGACCGTCCTCTTAGCATGCGGCGAGTCTTTGCGGGCCCTAACCCGCTCGCAGTCGCAGATGTGGGCTGCAGTGATCATCGGTTCCTCGTTCCTCTCGATCTCTCCAAACTGACCTTGGCTGACGGCACGGCTCACGCAATGCTCTCGAGAGACCGAGCAGCTGAGCGGCCACACTCACAGATCCCTGGCCGAAAATTCATCATTTGGTAAGTGTTTGTCACTCTTGTGCTCATGATCAAAACTCTGATTGCTTGGTCATGGGGCTGCCCGCGGCGGCGTCGGCCATGGATGTCGCATCTCCGCTTGTCACCTGCCCGTCTCGCTACGAGATGATTGTTTCGCTTCACTAAGCGCTTGTGTGCACGGACCTACGGTTTGTTGTTGACCTGAGAAATATCGGCCAAGCCGAGATTAGACGGGGGCGCTGAGCTGCTCCGCATGAGTTAGCGGCGAGCAGAGTCCAGTCCTCGGGGTGGAGCAGCATGCTCTCATGACCCAGCTCCATGGGCCGATAACCTCAATGGAAGGGAAGCTCTGGGCATTGTGCGTTTCGCGTCATCGCAGTGACAGAAACTGGGTGCATCTGAAACACGGGGGGTAAAAGCCATCACTGGCCGCCGCTGGGAAAGTTGAGGGTGGACCTTCCCCACCGTCCCTCAGTCTCATGTCTGAAGCGGCGGCGCTGGTCTAAGCTCAGGTGAGGTGGACCATTACGGCTTACGGCCTTGCGGCTGCGAGCCTCGCCGCTTGATGGTGGCGGCGTGACGAGTGTTTACGATTCGGTAACTTTCTCGGATTCGGAAGCACTTTTGTAATTGTTTACAACTCTGATGGGTCCAAATCTCAACGCGTAACATCCGAGGCGCGAACCGAGCCATCGACAGACAGCTGACGGGCAGAGACGGCAACCCCGCTCAAGATGGTAATGCGATACAGATGATCGGACCAGTTCCCATCGATCTTTCTGTCGCTTCCTTTGGACTTCCTTTGGGCTTCGTTGGGAGGCGTTGACAATTGACTCGTGTCGCGACCCTCTTTCTGGGCCTCTTCGGCTCTCTTCTCTGAATAGCAAGCTTTGCGCATGATTGTTCAGTCACCGGAGTCTGCGGCGCATCCTCCGCCCGTACGCTCCGGAAACAGGAAGCAGGCAACAGTGGGACGATGCGTTTCTAGCTTTCTAGCTTAACAGTTCCAGACTTTGAGCGCTTCGCACGCATCAGGTCCCCAGACACAAGGCCCCGGGATCAAGCTTCCTAGTCTCTGCTGAAGCATGCTGACCCTCATCTTATCGTGGTGCATCGGTTGGGACAGCGTGATGCAAGCGCGGCTCGGAAACAAGTTGGCGCCGAAGTCCACAACGCCGTTCGCTGACATTGCTGTGCGGCGGGAGCGTGCTAGCGCGATCTGCGGATACGGTTCAGTGGTCAGCGTCAGGCTCGCCGCACCAGCACGACCCTGCACATCAGGTCCGGAGTGGCCCGCTGGTCTGTCAGTTGCACCGAGCCATGACATCTTCCTCAGCGCCCCGAAACCCCTGGCGCTTCGGGCGATTCCTATCCCTCCGAGAGAAGTACGAATGAGCCCGTCCATTGGCAGAGCAAGTCATGAGCGCACCCGAGAAGATGATTCCACAGGAGAAGGGCGTCACGCTCCTTTTGGTGACTTGTGACTGGAATCGCGGCGGGTCGCATCGCAGCTGCGCGGTGTGGTCCAGATCTCAACTTTCGGTGCACACCCACACCGCTCCTGCACAACTGACTGACGATGATGATGTGTATCTCCTGCTTCCTCGGGAGATCTTTTGAACTTGGGGCAATTCACCGGAATACCGGAATCCGGGCTGCCGCCTCGCCATTGAGAGCATCCAGAATCTGAGACACCAGACACCTCGTGCTCACGGATGTCGCAAGTCTTCCATGCCGATATCCTCTCGAGAAGGATTACTAATCCTCTTGTCCCAGCTTCGGTGCACAAGCTCTAACTCCACGATCACGAGGTACGGTGCATCTTGTCTTGTAGCTGTTTCCGGATGCCATCTGCGTCAGCCGACTGACCCAGCGGCTCGGTGGCGCGCGCAGTCGACGCAAAATGGGGAGAGCTCGTGGGTGTCTCGAGCGTGAGATGACCTGTCTTCTGAGCTCGTCCTGTTCTCGGCATCGGTGCCAGTGACAACGGCAAGCGAACGGCACCGAGGCATGGGGCTAGCCTGACCGAACACTGCACGTCCCACAGAAGGCGAGGCGGTCTAAACCATGTTGAAGAATGGAACAGCATGCGTCAAACGCTTGAAGCTTAGCGTGCCGGATGGCGAGGCGTTAGAGGGATGGGCGTTACGTTCAGCGAAGCTCGGCCGGCGGGTGCCGGCGGGATCTCGAAGCTCGTCTCAACGTTCGAGATCCATGCTGCACACTCACAGCCTGTGCCACTGATCGGGGCATATCAGTTGCTCTGGGACCGCATGCTCAGCACGCGTGGCAAACGTGGTGAGTCATTGCTGATATGATCACTCCGATTGGTGGTGTTGTTGGTGTGCGTAGGTCGTTCGTAGGAGCGAAGCTCAAAGGAGACACAGGGAGCTCAGGGGGAGGGGTAAAAGAAGGTACGCTCGGTACGAGGGATTTATGGCGGTGTGACGCTGCCCCTCTGCCCAGCGAGCGGCCGTAGAGCCCAAGCTTAAGGCCAACTGCAAGTTCAGCCGGCCGGTGGACGAGGTCGGAATCCGGACGGAAGCTCGAAGGCACTGAGCTACAGCAGCAAGCTCGATGGGCAGCCACAGCCATTCAGAGGCAAGCAGCCGGGAGAGTTTCCAGCAGAGCACTTGAGAACTGGAGACGGCAGGCGATGCGGGCGCCAACGCCGAAAGCCTCACCGCCGTCAACGTCACAGCGATGAACGCATGCTGCCATACCAAACCCAGTACTGGCTTTCTCGTAAGATCCAGGAAAGGCCGGCCCAGCAGGTCCCAGGCTCTTGTTCCAGGTCCCCAGGTCCGTCCGTTCTTCCTGTCCAGAGGTAAAGGGTGCAAGAGAACACAGACGGAAGTGCGCAGAGCAGCAGGTACAGCCATGCGTCGTCTTCGTGTTCCAGAAATCAACTACGCACTCCTTAAGTGAGCGGCTGGGCAATTGAAATTCGATGACTTCGGACCGCCTGACTATCGTCAGAGGCATGTGTCCTTGTGTGCAGCTGGTACGCACATCCCACCGCTCCGATAGACTCTCCTCCGGAATGTCTACATACGCCTTCCCTTTCATTCTGAGTCTTCAGCCGGTGACCGATGTGCGTAGGTGCAGCGTGTACAAAGAGTCCTGAGCAGGGACCATCAGTGCGGAAGAATGAGTGAGCACAAGGACCATGCAAGCAAGCCCTGCACCTAGCTCTTTGACGCGTGGGAGATCCATTACGTTTCCGCTAACGAACGCTAACAAAGCGCAGCAGCATGGCAGCACATGCCTTCCCCTGCTCCAATCAGGCAGATCACCAGCTGCTCGTTTAACTTGTTCACTCTCGTACTAGTTCACTCATCGTGGAGACGATAGTCACGAGGTCACTGTCGACTGCCGTTGCCGGACATCCATTCGCGGTCGCGGACAGAGCACAGTCGCAAGAACGAGAACGGGGACGCAAACAATCGTCGTACTCCCAATATTACAAAATCTCGCACAACAGGGCCAGGGCCACAACCCTCGACTGCACGCACGACACACGGCCCAGCGGACCGAGGCGAGCCGAGCCTGTTCAGCCTGCTTCCCCAGTTCCAACTGAACTATGCGAATTCCAGCCATGCACCCCAGTGTTCGTGGGCCTCTCGTGCTAGCCGCGTGTCGCCGCCCTTAGTCCATCGGATGGGGGTCACTGGAGTCCACAGGCTTGCATCCCCGGAAGGCGAACAGTCCAACGCCGCGCCGGAGTATCGTGCCCCACGGTTCCTCGCTGTGGCATGTACGGCGGGCACCTCGCGGCACCCGTCCGCGAGGTCCGGGGGTTGGCGGTGATGCGGCCTGCCCACCGGCATCGCCGCTCGTGACCTCGAGCTCGGAGGCTGCTCGGTCGAGCCGCAAGTCACGAGTCTGCATCTAGATCCACGCTCATCTCGCCACATGATGTCTCATTGTTTCGGCCTCGTGTCGGGGCCACCGTACCGCCGAGATGCTGTAAACAAACTGCCAAAAGCAGTCCTTTCCCTCTCAGTAGCACAGCAACGATGTATCCATGATGCCACTTTTGCTGGAATCGCTGAGCCGAGCAAGCGGCCGAGCGCACAGTCCGTTCACGTTCGCACAGGATTCGCATGGCTCGAGACGAGGAGAATCGTGCCACGCACGGGGACGGGTGGAGCGGTGTGGCACGCTACGGGATGAACAAGCACGCACGCCTGAATGTCTGGATTCCGGTGGCCATCTGCGAGGGATGGCTGGTTTGCAGCAATACTCAAGTCATGCCGGCTGGCGGCCGCTTACAGCTCTGCGCGTCCCGGATTTTCACCCGGTCCCGAGCAGGGGTTTAAGGCAAGAGGGTGGACCGCCATCAGCGCGCCTCAAAGTCTTCAGTGAGCAGCAAGCGAGGGTGGCAGATTGGACCGTGTGGAGCAGCATGTTGCCCGCCACAATGGACGGTTCTAGGACTAGCGCAAGCACAGACGCATGCATCTCGTTAGACGGCCGACTGACGGTTGGCGCTTAGCTCGAGCTCCACGCTGGACAGATGCTCGGTCACGCCGGAGGAGTTTGGGTCAGCGAGGCTGGCACTTGCTGCCCGCTGGAATCTAGAACTCGTCAAGATCCTTAGAGAGATCTCCTAATGCTCCAATCCTTGCACTGGCGTGCTCGCCTGACCAGGGCCCAGCGTCCCGCTCCACTGGCTATGCCAGGTAAAAATGCTGGGCATGTGGATGGTGCGCGCGTATACGCTCACCTGCGCTAGTGCCAGGGTTGAGCCGAGACTTTGTGTCAGTTCGGCATGTCCGGGGTGCGTTTCAGAGCTCCAACTCTACCTACCACTTTGCACACACGCTCACACGCCCGATACTCCGTGTCGGCTGATCTATGATCTTCCAGGTGGCGGTAAGCAGTCGCATTCGAAGTGCCCGTGACCAAAAGCCGTCATCAGCCAGGGTGTCGAAGAAGAGGGATGCGCAGGACACTGCGTACTGCGCCGGAGTCCGCAGAAGATGTCATCTGTCTCAAGAGCATCTGGTATCCGTGACGCTCCCACTGTCCGCTTCTTTGAGAGTGGGTGATTGCGTAGACGTCGAATTGTGTCAGCGAGCCAAGTCGTAATGGCATGTACGGCACCGACCCACCCAGCACCAAGGGTCGCGAGCTCACAGAACACCCCCATATTGCAACTGTACCCTTACCTGACCCACCATCGGCGTACTTCTTTCTGATTACCTAGTAAGCGTATCAAGCGTACCGTATTGCATCTTCGTGAACCCACCAGCCCACCGCGGGTTCTGTGTTATCCAGCCCACTCTTCTGGATGGCTCAGCCGAGGCTACCGGTGCTTTTATTGAGACATTTCTGTGTTTCGGGCAGCACAAAAGGCCTGAGAGGCCCTCTCAGTTCTCATCAAATGAACGCACACCCAAGACATGGAGCAAGGTGCAGAGTGCGCGCGCTCCCGAAGGAAGACTGACCAGTGGTCTTCATCGGAAGAGAGCAGAGCTCAGGAAGTCGAGCGCGGATGGATATCGCCGGCAGTCTTTCAGACGCCGAAGGGTGAGACTTGTCTGACGTTGTTATACCTGCGAGAATTCTTCGCTCTTCACCTTCCACTGCACTGACAAGATCCTTCTAGAGAATCACTTGAGCCCCATTTGCGCGGTCCAGCGGTGTTTTCAGAAGATTGGCGGTCCGACTCATTGAGCGCCACCTCACGAAGTTGCTGACGGAGCCTTTCCAAACAGTCGCGAGTAGGACAGCTCCGAATGCCCGGTATGGCAGCATCTCAGTGTGCCACTGCCAACTCGTACCATACTTTAGCACTGATGATCTGGTACTGACTTGAGGACTGCCTTGCCCGACTTCACCTGCTGCGAGTGACCGCGTAGAGCAGGTCTTCCATCCAGTCCTCAGATCAGGGCAACACCGTTGTCGCACACCGCACGTCGCTCACTTCTGCAACACTCTGGTTGTCGCTTCATGCGGACTCTTCGGCGGCGCGGCCATTCATCTACTTACACACTCAGAACTGTCTTCCTGGGCTTCGCTGTGCTTTTCCCGTCCTGTCTTCCTTGTGTCGTCCTCCTCGCTTTGCTTCCTTGTCTTGTCCTCCTCATTGTGTAGTCCTTGTCGTGTCTTCCTCGTTGTGTCTTCCTCGTTGTGTCTTCCTCGTTGTGTCTTCCTCGTTGTGTCTTCCTCGTTGTGTCTTCCTCGTTGTGTCTTCCTCGTTGTGTCTTCCTCGTTGTGTCTTCCTCGTTGTGTCTTCCTCGTTGTGTCTTCCTCGTTGTGTCTTCCTCGTTGTGTCTTCCTCGTTGTGTCTTCCTCGTTGTGTCTTCCTCATTGTGCCCTCATCATATCTACCTCATTCCTCTCTACGGCGAGATCTCTCCCAGGCCATACAATCAGTACCAGAACTTCCCCCTCGCTGAGCAGCACTACCACCATCAGTTCCGTCATGATCAGTCCAGCTGACTCAACTCTCGTAGCCTGACCGAGTCTCCAGACTGTGTCGCAAACATACAGTCATTCCAGATCGCAACAAGTTCAAAGTGGTTGGAGGTCCGCCCACCGTCCAGCCCACCGCCCGCCGAACGTTGGATCCGGCGCCCGCTCCAGCCGTTCATGTTCCGATACGCCCCAGCACAAGCGAACGGGTGATGGCACGTCAAAAGCCAACCTTGACCCCTGTCGTGCCAGCGCCTGTCGGACCAGCAACCGATTCCAGCGGGCCGTTACTCGCGCCTATTGTAGCTTCGTGAAGAACTTACCAGCCGCTCATCCCGGCGTCGATTCGACCCCATCTGGACTTGGACCTTGTTGTCTGCGCTGACCTCCTACTCTCCGGCTCCAGCTACAGACTTGCCCATCTACGTCAGCGCTCTTGAGAAGGAGAGGTTACAGGAGTGGCCGGTGTCAGTTAGGTTTTGCTCCAGGCTGAAACACATCTTTGCGTCGGTGACTGTCACGGCGGCACGCAGAGTCTATCCCGCGCCCGGTGTCTGGTACGCCACTGCTCTACGCTTTGGCGCAGAGCTTGTCCTGATGCCGGACAATCCAGCTATGACAAGCTGTGTTGTTCTGGGCTTAGTCAGAATGAGGAAGGTATGATCGACGTCAGTGTTGCGTCAGAGGAGGGGCTGCGTTTTGACTTCACTGCATCTCATACTCTAGAAACTCGATCGCTTAGGCGGAGATCTTGTCGAGGAGAGCCTGGGCGTTAGCTTGGTCTGAAGGAGAGGCAGCTCCAGATCCATATCTAGGTCTTGGCCTAATATCGGCAACTACCCGCGAGAGCAGACACGCCCCCGACCGCCGTCACGCGGCCGCCGAGATTGTGCCGGCCATCGCTGGAACTGAACCAAGAAACTCGTACTCACGGTGAGCTTGGCGGGAACGGCACCGGTGAACTCGTCGATGACCTGGCCGTCCTTGTAGGCCTTGAAGGTAGGCATGGCCTTGATGCCCTGCTCCTGGGCAACGTCCTGTAGACTGTTAGTCGCGGATCTTCCAACATGGATGACAGGTTCTCTCGCACCCCACCAGCTCGAAACAAGGACAGTGCCTGCTCTCGTTGAGCGGTGAAGGCGAGACACCCGGCCGACTCTGGCCAGAGCGAGCTGGAGCAGATGGAGCTGGTAGCTTGGAGCTTGAGCTTGACGCTCCGAATGAGAACGTCTGCAGCAATGCTCGCAGGGGAAGATGTCTCGATCGGAGATCGAGCTTCCCGTAGCAGCGCGCCTGTTCTCACAAGCATGGCTGTAGAGCCCCAACTCTAAAGCCGAGCTCCGAGCTTCCAAGCTCTGTGCTCCACCGATCGCGTCTTGAAGCTCGGCGTGTCTCGGCGAGTCAAACATGACGTCGGAAGCGAAACACTTCCCAGCGTCTCATGAAGACATCATCAAGCGATGCGAAGCTCCTCGACCAGCTCCAACCAGTTCCAGCCATCCACTCGTCACGATATGACACTCACGCCAACCTCCTCGATGTCGACCTTGGCGAACTGGACGCCGGGGTACTTGTCCTCGAGCTTGGCGAAGTGGGGGCCAATGATCTTGCAGGGTCCGCACCAGGTGGCCCAGAAGTCGACGACGGTGGGCTTGGACGAGGAGATCTGGGAAACAAGTTAGTCACTATACTCAGAAACGTCAGGCAGAGATCGGCTTGGTGCTGTGCTAACAGCAGCAGGGCGCTAGGGGCGTGTCACAAGGCGAGCTCGGCATTAGTAGCCTATCGAAGCTCATAGCATTGCTGGGCCACGTTCTTCCAACGAAGCATGTCCAGCACCGCAGCTGTGTTGTCTCCAGATGATCGGCCCGAATACGCAGGAGTCCGCCTGCTAGGATGCAACCACGGGTGCTGCGCCACAGGTGGATGTCACACAGCGTTTAGACTTCCGAGGAAGGTCCGTCACTGTCTTCGAGCTGCAAACGCAGTTCTACCCCCCCAGAATGGCCCATCGCAATTGCAGCTCCAAAACCGCATCCCAAAGTGTACTCACAAGCTCGTCGAACTCAGCCTTGTTAGCGATAACCTTGACCATTGTTGCTGATGAAGTGTTTGGTTGGGAGAAGAGAAGAGGAGAGAAGAAGCCGGCTTGTCAATATACGGCGCGGTGCGCGGTGTGGGAGGGACGTGTGGCGTCAATAGCGTGTGACGATTTTGGGGTAGTGACGCGATATTTCCGATTGTAAACGTGCTGACTCAGCGGACTGGCAGGCCAGCTCATTTCATCACCCAGCACGCATACACCACACATTGCATAGCCCGGTCATCAAGTGTCCGGGCTTGCTCATCAACGGCCTTCGTGCACTGCAAACCAATCTATGCTCTGACAAAGCCGCTCTGCTTGCTGCACCGGTAAGCAAGTCGTATGCCAACGGCGCTCGTAAAATGGGCTAGACATTCCTTTAGATTGCCGATAACTGATAAGACGCCACGGAGGGTCATACGTGTTGGCTACTTCATTCATCATTTTAATTGAGGTTTACTGCACTACTGCGAAACCAAGTCTACTTTTGCACCAAGATGGAAGGCGCTTAGAGCTTCTGCGAGGGGGGAGCGCCGGCGAAGTCAACACCCTTCTTGATGTTGGGGCCGAGCTCCTCGACGGCAGCCTTGATGAGCTCCTTCTCGGCGTCATCGACCTTGCCGATGGGGAGGATGTTCTGGACACCGTCCTTGCCGAGCTCGACGTTGACAGAGAACCACTGAACCTCCTTGCCAAGCTCCTCCCAGATCTTCTTGCCGGCGGGGTTGGCGGAGAGGTCAATGTAGGTCTGGACCTTGGAAGGCTTGCCGTTGAAGGCGGCCTCGAGGACCCAGTTGGCGAACTCGGCACCGGCGTAAGCCATGGAGAGGGTGGCAGAGCCAGCACCGTCCTTGGCCTTGACGACCTCGTCACCACCGAACTGGATGCGGTTGACGAGAGCGTCGCGCTTCTCCTTGTTGTCAAGGACAGACGAGGGGAGGGCGGGGTCAGACTGGGTGAGGAGGGGAACGATGGTGGTGCCAGAGTGGCCGCCGATGACGGGGACCTTGTACTTGCCGGCCTCCTCGGGCTTGCCAGCGACGGTGGCGGCGAAGGTGGCGGCACGGACAACGTCGAGGGTGGTGACACCGAAGAGACGGCGGGGGTCGTAAGAACCGGCCTTCTTCAGGGTCTCGGCGAAGACGGGGACGGTCGAGTTGACGGGGTTGGAGATGACAAGGATGAAGGCCTCAGGGCACGCGTCGGCGATAGCCTGGGCGAGCGACTGGCAGATACCAGCGTTGACCTGGGGAAGCCGTCAGCACAAATCCGGTTGCCCGCACGAGCGGTCCCTTCCTCGCGATCACCGATGACGATCACCGAGAGCTTCGGGCAATCATCGGGAAGTAGTACGTACCTTCTGTATGTGCGAGAAGTGCGATTATCAACATATGAAGTCGAGTAATAGAGGCACTGTGGTCAGCGATTACACAAGATTTGTCGTGGGATTTCCCAGACATACGAAGAGGTCGTCACGGCTGTGGGTGGGTCAGCGGGTGCCTGGCTCATCGAAAGTGATGGGTTCACAGAGATGATCTCGGTCATCCATGTCGGTACTCACGTCATACCGGGCTTGCGGGGGACACCGGCGGGGATGACAACAAGCTTGGCACCCTTGAGGGCCTTGGTGACACCGTCGTCCTTGGGGAGGTAGCCCTCGACCTGGGCGGCAGTGTTGATGTGCGAGAGGTCGGCAGCAACCTGCGGGGGAAGTCAACACACGGTCCTGGAACGTCACCGATATTAGCCGAGCGGTCCGGCCCACTTACACCGGGGGAGTTGACGACATCGTAGAGGGCGAGCTCGGTGACAAGGGGGTTAAGCTTGAGGAGGAGCGAGAGGGGCTGGCCGATACCACCTGATGCATGGTTAGTATCTGTTCTTCTCGGTGTTGTTATCAGGGGGCGCATCTCAAGACTTACCGGCGGCACCACAGACAGCGACCTTGACCATGTCTGGGGGAGTGTCAGTTTCGGGGAAGACGAGGACGGCGGTCGCAGTGCGTATAGAGTATGCGACGAGTGCAATGCTGCTCACTGATAGAAAGTTAGATGGGGTGTTTTGGGTGAGAAGAGTCAGATGAGAGACGTGGAAGAATCAAGAGAGGATGCTCGGGTAATAAGTGATGGGAGAGGCAGCGAGGAAGCTCGCCATGGGGACATCTGGCTGGCTGGCGCTGGTGATCCCAGGGGCGGCTGCAACGGCTGGCTGAGACCTGGGTAGGGCTGATCGGTGCAGCACCGGGCACCGGAGCGTCCGCGTGCTGATGCTGCGCTCATGCTGGGTACTGCGTGCTCTCTCGCTTGATGTGACGCAAGGGCCCTAATCCCCTAATGCTGGGCGTCTCAGCGGCCCACGGCAGCACGGCCCTCAGGATGCCAGGCCCAGCTAGGCCCAGCAGCCAGCAGCAGTATGAGAACTGGGGGCACGACGACAGCACAGTGGAAGCCTGGGGAACTATTTCGGCTATTCCTATCCGCCGATGACATGCCTGGTGTTGCTGTTGCTGCCATCCTGGGTCTGGCAATTCACCACTCCGCGTCTATCTCGCGGCTAAGGCACACATCACTTCCGACCTCCCGGCCTCTTGCACCGGCACTCGCGGCTCTGTCGGACGCATATAATCTCTATTCCGACGAGCCCGTCATTCGCGGCCCCGCAGCAACCGTGACAACCGCTACCAATGGACCCGGACGGGCCTCCGAACTCCGGTTGGTTCGACGGATCGAGGTGGAGGTGTGCGGGCACCAAGGACCCTTGAATCGCGTTGACCGCGACCTGGGAATGGGCGTTCGCGTGGCTTAATACGTGTGCTTAGGCCATGTCCCAAGCCACTGCTGTGTATTCGTTCCTTATCACTGGTTCCTCAACTGCCCGATCGTCATGAGTATGAGTCCGTTGGGAGGCCGCTGAGCCGACTTTTATCAGCCGCCAGGCTAGACCTAACTCAATTTCCATCAACTTTTTTCCGGGCAAACCAACTCACCCACAACCATGGACTCGTACCAGACCCCTCTGTCCTCGTGAGCTACACTGCCCTTGTGGAGAGACATGACACTGACACCTCGCCCAGGCGCTATGCGTCCAAGGAGATGAGCAAGCTCTTCTCTGCCGGTGTGCGTATCGGCGATTTAACAAACGTGGGACCGCGCAACAGCAACTGACGTCCAGACCCGTTTCGGTACCTGGCGCAAGCTCTGGCTCAACCTCGCCATCGCGGAGAAGGAGCTTGGTCTCCCGATCTCTGACAAGGCCATTGAGCAGATGAAGGAGCACCTCGAGCTCGACGAGGCTCAGATGAAGGTCGCCGCCGAGGAGGAGAAGAAGCGTCGCCGTGAGTTTCTTGCTTCCGACTTGACCCGGTGTACAGCCTTCTGCGCAAGACGGTATCGTACCTGTCCAAGCTCAGATATCTCGGGATCAACAGCCCTGCCTTGTCCCGCGAACACGCACTGACCTTCGCAGACGACGTCATGGCTCACGTCCACACCTTTGGCACTGTCGCTCCCGAGGCTGCCCCCATTATCCAGTGAGTCTTCCTCCGATCGGACAGTCCCCAGTTCCCACTCAGCTGACATCAGCCTGGGCGCCACCTCGTGCTTCGTCACTGACAACGCTGACCTGATCTTCCTCCGCGATGGTCTCGACATCCTCCTCCCCAAGCTCGCCGTTGTCATTGCCCGTCTCTCCGCCTTCGCCGAGAAGTACAAGGACCTCCCGACCCTCGGCTTCACGCACTTCCAGCCCGCGCAGCTGACCACTGTCGGCAAGCGTGCGACTCTCTGGATCCAGGAGCTGCTCTGGGACCTGCGCAACCTCGAGCGTGCGCGCAACGACCTCGGCTTCCGTGGTGTCAAGGGCACGACCGGAACGCAGGGCTCGTTCCTCGCCCTCTTCGACGGCGACCACGAGAAGGTCAAGGCGCTCGACAAGCGCGTCACCGAGCTCTCTGGATTCAGCTACGCGTACCCGGTGACTGGCCAGACGTACTCGCGCAAGATTGACGCGGACGTGCTCGGCCCGCTCGCCTCGTTCGGTGCCTCGGTGCACAAGATGGCGACCGACATCCGCCTCCTCGCCAACCTGAAGGAGGTCGAGGAGCCGTTTGAGAAGGACCAGATTGGCTCGTCTGCGATGGCCTACAAGCGCAACCCGATGCGTTGCGAGCGTCTCTGCTCGCTCGCGCGCCACCTGAACGTGCTCCAGCTGAACGCGCTGCAGACGTCGTCCGTGCAGTGGTTCGAGCGCACGCTCGACGACAGCGCGAACCGCCGCGTGACGCTGCCCGAGGCCTTCCTCACGGCCGACATTCTGCTCACGACGCTGCAGAACGTCTGCGAGGGCCTCGTCGTGTACCCCGCCGTGATTGCGCGCAGGATATCGCAGGAGCTCCCCTTCATGGCGACCGAGAACATCATCATGGCCATCGTCAAGGCCGGCGGCGACAGGCAGGAGTGCCACGAGAAGATCCGCGTGCTCTCGCACCAGGCCGGAGCCGTCGTCAAGGAGCAGGGAGGCGAGAACGACCTCATCGACCGCGTCAAGGCCGACCCCTACTTTGCCCCTATCATTGACCAGCTCCCCCAGCTCCTCGACCCCAAGACCTTCATCGGCCGCGCCCCCGAGCAGGTCGACGAGTTCGTCGCCGAGTGGGTCAACCCCGCCATCGAGAAGTACCAGGACCAGATCAAGAACGTCAAGGCTGCCGAGCTCTCGGTCTAAGCGACTTAAGTTATCTAGTACGACCCCCCTCCAGTCTGTTTCAACAAGCAGGCGCTGTCACCCCAAAAACCCTTCACCTCCATCTTTCTCTCTCATCTTTGCAAGCAAAAAAGCCCACACACTCGTACAAATATGTTCGGATGCATCTCTAGGTCATTACATACTACGGACAGAGCCGGAAGTCAGAGGTCGGGATGATGGTCAGAGAAGTCAGGAAATCACTGGTCGAATGACTGTTCGGGGGCCAGGCGAAGCGCACGAAGCATAGCAGTGGTCGGAGTCGCATACAGATTGAATGGACCACGCTACGCCTTACGCTTTGGGGAGCTCACGCCTCAGAGCTCGCTCGCGGCCTCAATCGCGAGAGTGTCGCGCTTCGAGGGGATGTTCTCGAGAATGGCCTTGAGCGTGTTGATGTCGTCGCCCTTGAAGGGGCACGGCACGCCGAGCGAGTTGACGTTGATCGTCGGGATGGCAATGTTCACACTGAGCACCTTGATCGTCAGGTGGAGCGCGAGCTTCATGTTCCAGTCCTTCGGCGTCGTCTCCTGGCCTGTGGCAACGTTGAAACCGCAGTCGCTCAGGAGCGACGTGATGAATTCCTTCTTGTTGCCCGCCGTGTTCGAGGTCGTCGTCCAGCTGGGTCATGTCAGCTTGTTTCTTCTTTGTCCTTGTAGGCAAGCTGTTAACTTACTTGACGTTGAAGGGGAAGTTCAAGGCCGATGTTTTGTACGCAGCAATCTTAGTGCTTTCAAGCTTACCCTCACCAAACTTGGTGTTGGTAGGTGTATATGTTACATCGGCCTGGATCTTGGAGAACTCGGCGGTGAACCAGTTCGGGTTTCCGACCAGGAAGGGGATGAGGAACGGCAGGTAGAAGCCGTTGACCGTAATCGAGGCATTTTGCGTCTGCAGCAGAGACGCTCCCTCCTTGACGACGTTGTCACTACCAAAGTCGAAGGCGGGCGTCACGAACGGAGGTCGGACGTACTGTACGTCAGTTCGAAATGGCCAGCACAACTCACCATAATGATCGCAAGAATGATACTGATGATTAAGAGAATGGTCGTCGGCAGGCAGCAGACAGCCAAGCGCAAGAAGGCCATGCAAGGTCCACCCTGTATCGTAAGTTTCCGACTGACCTGAAACTCACCTTGCCCCACTGATGGCCACGCTCCTCCTTTCGCCATTCGCGGAGGATACCAGTGCTACGGGGCGGCGGTCCCATGGCCGCAAAGCTCGACGTAGGGTTTTGAAGTCCGGCACGACCGGCTGTCTGACGCTGACCGGGCGCGATCTCTCCAAGCGCGTGGACTCCATCATCGTCGAGCTTGTCCGCCGGCACGGCATTGTTGTAGCTGCCGTACTGGTGATCGCCGTACTGGCCGTCCATGTAGGAGCCCTGCGTGGTGCTCCCCTTGTCCGTGGCGAGGTACTCGGCCCCCGGCTCGAGGTAGGGGTCCTGGTAGTTACTGCCGTTCCGCTGGTGCGACATGGTGGTGTCCTGGATGGCCGAGGAAGGTGACTAGAGAGACAATTTCACAGATCTGTGGTGAAGATTGACAGCTGCTGCGCGAGGGCGACGTGTGAGAAGCAAGGCTAACGCTTGTGTACTTCTTCTTGGCCCTTGGCGATGAGGAGGTTGGGACGGTTGTCCGGCGAGGTGTCGGACACCGGGTAAATGAGCGGCGGGGTAGCGAGGGCGACTGGGCGAGGTGGTGTACTTGCCGCGAGTGACGCCGAGGGGAGGTTGAGAGAGATAGGAATGAGGAAGAGGAAAGAGTTGTGTGCAAAGGCTGTGGATGGAGATCAAAGCAAAGGAGGCGATGAAGTGAGGCACGCACCGCGCACGAGCGAGCACCTGGCAGCCGGTGTCGAGGAGGCTACGCAACGCGACTTCGCACACAGGGCGCAGCAGGTCCTAGGTCTCACTTCGGGCCTTGGCCCATTTAGGGCCACCAGGAGCAGCTCTGCTCCCAAGCCCTCTCCCTCCTCGCCCGCAGCCATTGCAGCGGGCTATGGAAGACCCTGGGAACTGGGCCGAGCCTCATGTCGAGTCACGTGAATTGCAGCTCATGTTTCGAGTCCGGTGAGCGAAAAGCCAGCGCATTAAACTTGGGCCCCGCATCCTCCGGACCAAGAGTCGGCGCCTCAATCTCCCTTTCCTGCCGGAGGGCGTCGCTCAGCTCCTGTCCTTCCTTCTCGAATCGATCGCCGACCTTGACGCTGTCGCCACGCCCACAATGGTCGACATAAAGGACTGGCTGCAGAATGCGGCATCCAGTGAGCTGACGGTCTGCGATGTTCTAGCTGACATTAGGTCTCGATCCCGGACAGGTCATCAAGCCCGACAGCTTGACATACCTCGAGGCGATGAATGCTCTTGAAGTGAGTACGACTGACAGCTGAGCGTCGAAGCATGTAGAGCTGACGGACAGATGATGGACCCCGCCATGGACTGGGGTGTCAACTTCAACCCGCACGGCGAGTTCGACCCACACGCTGCGCTATCGCCCGTTCAGGTCTGCTGGATCATGGACGAGATGGCCGCTCGCGAGGTTGCCTGGCTGCGGGGCGGAACGGTCGCGCAGACCTTCCTTACTTCATTGCACTACCACAACCCGTTGTCTCTGCAACCCAACGTCCCTGTGTCCGATCCCTCGTTCTACCAAGCGGAGGCCTCTTGCGCCGCCCTGCGCGCCTTCGTGCTCGCGTACGCGAAGGGCATTGAGGTGGCGTACTACGCCGTACTGGACAGTGGCGCAGTGCGAGATGGCGAGGACACATGGCTGGATACATATGGCGTGCCGCTCGAGACGACGGAGAGTATCGACGATGTGCGAGCTTACGTCTCCAGCTGCGCGCGCTGGCTCCTCAGCGGCGATCACGGGCCGGAGTGGGACGCCAACGCCTGGGTTCAGGTCGTCAACCGGCTCAACTTCCAGCTGACGTGGATGGATACGCTGAGTCTCAAGGTTGCTCGCCGGCCAGGCCCCATTCACCTCGCGCCCGAGAGTGCGAAGGTCGACTGGGCTTTCGACAACGTTGCGCCCTTCCTCCGCCAGAACATGCCCTTGCCGACGCTCACAATGCCAGGACATGCTGAGACGTGGGCAACATTTGCTCGCGCGATGGAGGACATGGAGTATGCGCGTGCTTTGTCGAAGCTCGATCTGCGCGAGCGCGAGATGGCACTTCTGCGAGGACGCGGCGAGATGCTGCCCGTCGTGCGAGCGCTATGGAAGGTAAGCTGGGCATCTTCGGCATTTCAGCTGACATCAGGTCCTGCTTGTTGACAACCATCCTGTGAATGAGATGATGGACGAGTGGCTCGATGATATCGGCGCCGAGGACGTCATGCCCACGATCGACGCGGCGATAGCGAAGGAGGATCGGTGGTCTTTCTCGTATATCCGGGACATCACTGGCGGGGTGAGCTTTCCGTCCATGCAATTGCAGCTAATCCCAGACTCTCGCTGCGACTTTGGGCTCAGCGCTGCAGAACCCAGCACGAACACGGAGAGCGTACGAACACTATGCCCGGACATGGACCGAGCAGGCAGCAGCCGCGACGCGGTTGACGCGGAAATGCCCTGCAGCTGCGCCGCTCATCAAGATTCTGCAGGCACGAGCGCTCGACTGCCAGCTGAACGCCAGCTTGCTCGCCTTCGACCTCGGACTTGTGGGCCACGACGAGCGCCGGATGATGTGGTGGTGGGTCGCGAAGGTGGCCGGGGCGCGCTCCGTGCTCGACGACGCATGGCAGGCGCGCTGGGCCGCGGCGTGGCTCAGCATCGCTTCGGCGATGGTCCTTGTGAGTTATCCAGTTGTGAAGCCGAACTAACCTGGCAGCTGTACACTGCCATTCCCGCCAGCAAGGTTTCCGTGCCAAAGAACCAGTTCATGCTCCGGCACAAGCTGGCGCTCCGGGGCGCCTTACTGAAGCCGTCATGGGAGGACTGGGCGGCCGCACGGAAAGCCCTCGACAGAGTGACAGTGAGTAGCTTACGCCCCATCATCAGCTAACGGACAGCCGGAGGAAGCACTCGAGCGCGCAGAGGAGTGGCTTGTGGACGGCGAGGAGAAGCTCGGCGAGGTCGAGAGCCGAACGCTGCGGACGACGTCGCTGCGGCAAGTCGCACACGCAAACGCAGCGCTGCTCGCCCAAGGCATCCCGCTCGTCTGGGACGAGGAGACGCGATACTCGATTCCGAAGCTGAAGCCAGCACAAACGCAAGACTAGGTGATTTATACCCGGCATCATTATCTCTGGCATCAGCACGACAGCATCACCAGCACCCTTCTTGATATAGTGTACACTAGTAACATGCAAAATGTAATGAACTCTCTATATAATGAAGCCAGCTTACGGCTTGACGACCTCGGCGGAGGTGGTGCCGTTGAGCGCAGCCTGCTCCTCAGCATCGGGCTTCGGCGCCTCCTTCTTCGCCTTGGCCGCCTCGGCAGCAGCGGCCTTCTCCTCCATCTCGCGTGCCTTCTTCTCCTCGCGCTCCTTCTCGATCTCGGCAATCTCCGCATCCCACTGCGGCTGGAGCGCCGCGATCGCAGCGTCTCGTGCGGCCTCGTTCTCCTTGAACCGCTTCCACTCGGGGCGCTGGGAGAGGCGCGCCTCGAGATCGCGGCAGAACTGGGCTCCGCGCTCCTTGGCATTCAGCATGTCAATCTCGATACCTGCGCTCTTGACGCCCTCGGCGACCTCGTCAAAGCTCTTCGCGCGGGCAATGACGGCGTTGAACTCTTTGCGCTGCTGCTTGTTCAGCTTGCCCACGGGCGCGGCGGAAGGCTTGAACTGCGTGAGGAGGAACTTGGTGTTGCCCCACGCGTTGTCGCTCCACTCGCCAATGTACAGCAGCAGCGGGACGATGACGGCGGCGGCATCCACCATCTCCTCGGCGAAGACACTGGGGTTGCGCTCCGCCGAGCGACCCAGCATAGCCGACGAGGCCCCAGTGGCCTCACACATGGCCTTCCAGTTCTCGTACCCCTCGCCATCTCCGTTCAGGATGACGTTCACGCCCCGCTCCTTGCCGAGGTCCACGACGGCCTTGACGCGCTCCCAGATCGCGGCCTCGCGCGGCCGCATGTCCCGCGTGCGCGCGTGCACGCTCAGGTTGCGAATTCCCGTACGCAGAATCTGCGCAGCGAGGAGCTGCGTCTCGGGCCGTGTCTGCAGGATGCGGATCTTGCACGAGACCGGGAGCGGGAGGTCCGCGATCAGCCGGCGGAGTATGTCGAGTAGCAGGTCGGGTGTTGAGAGCAGCGCCGCGCCCATGCCCGCATGTGTCGAGAAGGGCTTCGGACAGCCGCAGTTCAGGTCGAAGCCGGAGACATCCTGCGCCACCACCTTGGCGGCGGCGGCGGCTAGCCGAGGGTTCGAGGTTCCGAGCTGGAAGATGACTGGGATTAGCTAGGAGGCAGAAGGCAAGCTTACGGAACGGCTTCTCCACGGGATGCGTCGAGAAGATGGCTCCCTGGCCCTTCGTGTACGTGATGACTCCCGTCTCCGCTGTCTGTCAGTTACGTCCCGTTCTTCGCGAACTCACGATCGACCACGCGCTTGGCACCGATGATGGCCCGGTCCACGATCTCGGGCGACCACACGAGCCCGGCACCGTAGTAAAGGCTGAGGAGGCGGGTCGGCAGCGTACCCGTGCGGACCATGGGGGCGAGAACGAGCTTGCTGTTGTACTCGAGCTCATAGGCATACTTCTTCTCCGTCTCGACAGGCAGGCCCATGATCTCCCTCACGCGGGAGAGAACAGGCGCCGCCTCCTCGTCCGATACCTCGCGCACACGGGTCTCGGGGCCGGGATCGCGGCGCTGGTCCCGCTTCTGCTTCTTCGAGACGGGCGAGGAGCCCAGGGACGCAGTCGGGGAGAGGGGTCGCACGACGGAAACCATTTTGTTGACGAGTGAGGCGAGGCGCCGGAGCGACATTCGCGTTGGGTGAGGAGGAAGACTCAAGATTTCAGGTGGCAACTTTTCGGATCAGGGTGGAGGTCGGAGGTTGGTGGCGGAGGAATGGGGGTCGTAGGGCTGCATAGCGCTCATGCCCGCACGCTGCGCTATGCAAGTACAACATCCACTGGAGTGCGTGCGTCTTGTGTCGAACTTGCATCATGTCTTCTACGCATACATTGAGAGATCTTCAGCTGGGGTGTGAGATAGCTGCGCAGATATCGAGAAGGTGAATGCCTTGGTAGCTGCTTTGCGCCTCTCTGGGGTCCCCGGAGTGAACCGGCAATTAGCAGTGCCTCAATTGGCTCTCGACTTCATATGGCACCTGTTACATTCGAAGATTACAGACACGAAACCCAGCAGCGACAGAATATGGACGCGAGACTATGCGATTTTCTGGGAGTCAGCCGGAGTCATGGACAGGCAAGCTTACGTAGGAACCGTAGTCTTTATCCGGGTCGTACACCTCCCATCGCGAAGCGGGAAAGATCTGGGGTCAGCTAGGATCGATTCAAAGCAGCCTACATGTTTGAAGCGATTGTACCACGAACGCTCGACCACCTTGCCGGCGTGACTCTCATCCTTCTCCTTCGTGGCGTCCGATATCAGACGAACGTCGTCGTGGACGTCGAAGTTGAAGAGCGGGCCCGACTTGCCACGAGCTTTGTTGATGATGAAGTCGTAGAACGTGTAGTGATGCGGGATGATGAGGTCCTCCTGCCAGTCAGCTGACATACTGTTAAAGAAGCTTACCTTGATGTACATCAAGTTGTCGACACTTGTCCCTCGCAACTCTGGCACCTGGTTTCGGCACTTGCCGAGGAAGGCGCCGATATCGTCGCCTTTCTTGCACTCGACAACCTTCCTATGCCCGCTGCCGTCCCAGTACGAGTACGTGATCTCGATCACCTCATTCTTGATGCGCTCTTGCTCTGCGAGCCAGTTCTTGCGGAGCTCTTCCCGCATCTCCCGCTCTTGCGCCTCGCGCTCACGATCGGGGAGGAAGGACGTGTCGACATTCGGATTCTTGGACAGCTTTGGCCGCTTCGACTCGGGCTCGGACGCCTCCGTCTCCCCTTCCTCGTCGTCACCGAGGAAAGAAAGCTTGGACTTGGCTTTCCGTTTGTCCTTCTTGGACTTCTTCCCAGCGGTGCTATGCTTCTCCTGGGCGGTCTTCGCAGCTTGCTTGCGCTTCTCCTCCTCGATCCCTTCCTTTGTCTTCTGGAAGTCTTCGAGGGACACGAGACCGATGGTGGACTTCTTCAGCTGCTCGTCTACTGATTCGTCCACGCCGACGAATCGTGTGCCCGACGCATCATCCTGAGATTTCTGGACTGTCAGTTGGATCGGCTGGGCGGAGCTCACCGTCACGTTGTTGTTTTCGCGCTTCGAATCAACCTGGGGACGCGGCTCTGGGGAGCCGCCATGTAAGCTTAATACACCAAACAAGAGCCTCGAGTCTGCTTACTTCTTCCCGCGTTTCCGTCCCAGGCATCATAGCCGCTCACTTGGACTGGAATAGATGCAGTCTCAAGAACGTAGAGCAAGTCGTCGATCCCTCCAGAAAGTCAACAAAGGCCGGTTCCTTATGACGCTTGTAATAGTCACGTTTCAGACGCTTGTAATAGTCACGTGAAACGTATTAGGATTAATTACTAAAACGCCCCAGGGCGGGAGAAAATGGGGAAAATAAAGGGATAGAAAATTCTGGCTGAGCACGGTGGTGTTGTCTGACGAGCCACTGAATCAACACTGGGCAGTATCTCCTTCCTCTCTTTCCCGACTCTCCCTTCATACCCTCGTTCTTCTAATCCAAAAAAATGTCGCAGCAGGAGCCCGTTGCTACTTTCAAGCTCGTCCTTTGCGGTGACGGTGGTACCGTGAGTTTTGTGCTGAGAGCTGGTTTTCTCGATCAGCTACTGCAGTCTGTTTGTGTGACGTTGCTGACTTGTGCAGGGTAAGCATAGCAATCGCAACTTCTTGGGATCAGTAACTGACATCGACTTTTTCCACACGGACGCGCTCTGACCCGCTCTCTGATTTACGTCGTACTGCTTTCGCACAACAGGCAAGGTGAGTAACAGCAGCATCAGCTTTTGTTGTCGATGACGCTGACCATCTCAGACCACCTTCGTCAAGCGTCACCTTTCCGGTGTGTAGCTCTGAGCTTTATTGTTTCAAGATTGCTAACGGTCTCTACAGGCGAGTTCGAGAAGAAGTACATTGGTAAGTTTGCCTGCACTTGCTGTTGCCGCCACCTCTCTGGTTTCGGCGGACGGAAGCCCCATCACTCAAGACCTGCCGCTGATGCCCTACAGCCACCCTTGGTGTCGAGGTCCACCCCCTGAAGTTCCACACCACCGTTGTACGTATCCGCTCTCAACTGCCTATCGATTGAGCCTCCGTCTGCGTGAACTGGAGGCAATGGCGATGGGGCCTGCAGATTTGATCGGGCGACGGCAATCAAACTTGCGCCGATCGACTTGCCACCTGCCCTTCCCTTATTCGCCGATTCGCTCGCATCGTAATCGTCGCTTTCGTCTACGATTCTTTCCAGCGAACCACTTCGTGACGACAATTTCCCTCATGCTCAGCGACCTCGATCGGCTTACTGAGTGTGGTGCGCGGAATGACGTCGAAGCCTGAGCCTCCAATTCACCCAAAAATCGGCAGCCTCAATCTGATACCGCGACACGGTATGCTGACACCACCAGGGTGAGATTCTCTTCAACGTCTGGGACACCGCTGGCCAGGAGAAGTTTGGCGGTCTCCGTGACGGTTACTACATCCAGGGACAGTGCGGTATCATCATGTTCGACGTTACCTCGCGTATCACCTACAAGAACGTCCCCAACTGGCACCGTGACCTCGAGCGTGTCTGTGAGAACATCCCCATCGTTCTCTGCGGTAACAAGGTGGATGTTAAGGAGCGCAAGGTCAAGACTGGCAACGTCACCTTCCACCGCAAGAAGAACCTCCAGTACTTCGAGATCTCGGCCAAGTCCAACTACAACTTCGAGAAGCCCTTCCTCTGGCTCGCCCGCAAGCTCACCGGCAACCAGCAGCTCGAGCTTGTCGCCGCCCCCGCCCTGATGCCCGCCGAGGTCCAGGTTGACTCCAACCTCATGTCCCGGTACGAGCAGGAGCTCCAGGCCGCCGCTGCCGCCCCCCTTCCCGACGAGGACGACGCCGACCTCTAGAGTGGTTCATTACATGTTATACTTTCCTTCATTCCATAGCGCCATAGTGTGTCGTTGTGCCTAGCCGAGTCGATGAAATCTCTGCATATTGTTATAAGTGGAACGGTGTGTTCTGCATGCAAAATGTAGTAATGCGTGTAACAAGATCTACGTCTACGTCTACTTCTGCTCCGTGGCCGACGGAGACGGCGCCTCATACTCCTCACCCTTCTTCTTGAGTCTTGAGACGTGACGGTGAGGGAATCGCTCCTGGATGATACGCTGCTTGGCGAGCTCTTCCCGACGCTGCTTCTGGCACACCTCCCTATCGATGTCAATAGACTCTCCAACATACTCATTCCATTGCACTCACCAACTTCCGAGTGAAACGGCGCAGAAGGAGAACACCGCCCAGTTCGACGCCGAGGAAACGACTGTTGTCAGTGTCATTGACCTTCCATCAACGGCTTACCTCTAGTGCCAAGGAAGCGCACCGCTCCGATACCGACTCCCGTACCAATACCGTAGAGCAATGAGTTACGAACGCACGGGATGTTGCCGAGGTTCTTGAAGTCCTCGACAGGTCGGATCCTCTGTCGATGTCAGCATTCGGAATGAGCAGGTACAATACCTTGATCGCCGTCCAAGAGTCCTTGAAGATATTTCCAGTCCGCCTCTCGTCAGGTGGAAGCACGCCCGGAGCAGAGTCCGGGGTGATCGGGCTGTTTCCCGCGGGAATGTTAAGAATCGGCTTCGGCTCGTTCTCTGGTCGTCGGGTATCGTTGTCAGACATGGTGATGGAGGAAGAGGTTGTTATTACGAAGTGGAGATGGCGAATGGAAAAGAGCACTCGGCGGAGAATCCAGGCAAACGGTGGGACGGAGATCGCCACGGGTCCGCGCCCTGAACTTGGCCTGTCAGTGACGCGCTGCTGTACACAATCCGATGCTCCTCTGCAACACACCCAACGACAACACTCGAGACCTTGACGCAGACGATGGCGGCGACAGTGGAGTTATCAGAGCCACCGGCCACCGAACATGCTGCCACGCCCAGCTCCGATCCGACGGTGAACGGCTCCGCACCACGCGCCTCCACGTCGTCTGCGCACTCACTCGACCTTCCCTCCCTGGTACCACTGTCGCATGACCACGCCCTCCTCTCCTCAGCAACATTCGAGGTCGATGCCTTCCTTTTATCACGAATCCACATTCCTCTCGACGAGCTTCGGGGCGAGCTACGATCATACCTCGGTGTTCTGCGGGAAGAGCTTGTTCAGCTCATCAATGACGACTATGAGGAGTTCATCTCGCTCGGCACAGGGATGCGGGGTGAGAGCGACCGGCTGAAACGGCTACAGAAGCCGCTGGAGATGCTGAGAGGAGAAGTGGAGGTAGTGCGCGACGTGCTCGCGTCGCATCAGGACGCTGTGCAGGAGAAGCTCGATGAGCGAGCAACGCTGCGCGAGGAGAAGGCACTTCTAGAGCTTCTGCAGCGGCTCTTCGAGACATTAAACCGTGCTGAGTCTTTGGATACGGCATCGGATGACGCAGAACGGCCAAAAGCTGTTGCCCGTCTAGCAGGCGAGTACACGCAACTCGTGTACCTGCGCAACAAGGTGCAGAGGGAGGGCTGTAAGCTGGCCGAAGTCGCGGAGCCGCGCATCGACAAGCTGCGGTCACAGCTGAACAACGACCTCTCAACGCTTCTGACGACGGCACTGGAAGCCAAGGACGAGGCGCATATCCGCCAGTGCCTGCGGACGTACGATGTGATCGAGGCGTGGGAAGACGCCGAGAGCGTTGTCCGGGACGACGTCGAGACCTGGTGCAGGAGCAACATTCGAGCAGCCGCACTCTCCGACCCCGTTACTAGTCCCGACTCCCCGGTACCGAGTGCGCGGCGGCTAAAGCCCTCGACGCCGCTCGCTGTGCTCTACAACCGCGTCCTCGACCAAGTGGAGGTTTACCAGCCTCTGATCAAGATGGCACAAGCCCTCAGCGCGCACTTCGACTTCTTCTCGCGCGTGCTGTGGCCGGAGATCTCAAAGTCTGTCGTGGACAACCTCGGCAGCGTCATTTTCGCTGCCGGTCGGCCAGATGAGCTACACAAACACTACACGGCAACGCATCAGTTCCTGACACACTTCGAGTCGTACGCGCCAAGCATCGACGCTGTGATTGCTGTCCGCGAGTCGCCAGAATACTCTGCCTTCGAGCGAAGATGGCAGTTGCCCGTCTACTTCCAGCTGCGGTGGAAGGAGATTGTGACTGCTTTCGACTCTGCGCTGAACAGCACGACGGGAACAGCTACCTCACCCTGGCACTTGCCCCAGAGTCAGGCGGCGTGGACGGCGTTCCAGCGCTGCTGGGCTCGCGACATCTTCCTCCCTGAGTTGACGCACCGCTTCTGGCGTCTCAGCCTCCAGATCGTGTCTCGGTACGGACTGTGGTTGTCGAACCAGCTTATCAACTTCAAAGAGGACGAGGACGATGCGACACTCCGTTTCGCAGCCTCGGCGATCTCCGACAGCGATCTGCTCCTCGAGAAGATTGCGACACTGCCAGAGCTTGTCGAGCTCGGCGTCGACCTGCCCTTGTCCCTGTCCACCACACATTACGCTGAGCGCATCGTGCTCATACTCCAGAAGCGATGCGCGGAGCCGCTGAAGCTGGTTCGTTCCGTTGCATCGCAGTTCCGTGCCTCCGGAAGCAAGAGCAGCGGACCACCGGCGGCCTCTTACTTTGTCCCGCAACTGCTGAAGCCGGTGCACGCCTTCTTCGATGGGCGACCAGCGCTGAAGGCAAAGTACCAGGCGGCGTGGGCGGGCCAGGTGGCCGAGCACGTGATGAGCAACTATGCGCAGATCCTGGCGCAGGTGCGCAAGACAGAGGACCTTTTGCGGCGGCACCGCAAGACGCGCAAGGGCGGCTTCTCTCTGTTCGGATCGCAGAATGCGGCACAGGACGACGGTGCGGATGATGAGCGCTTCAAGGCCCAGATGCTGGCCGATGTCGAGGGACTGGCGGCCGACGCGAAGAGCCTCGGCGTCACCGTTGACAACATGGCCTCGTGGGCTGAGCTCAAGGACGTCGTCCAGCGTCCAGCGGAGTAGCGGAGACCTACGCATCTGTCATAACCCGAAGACATCTGCTTCATGATTTAGACAATACGGCTTCCGAGTCGGGAACCTTGGGAGTACGATCGGGATCCTCGGGTGATCCAGCGATCTCAGGCGTTCCAGTAGATAAACCTGTAGATGCACGTGCTGCACACCTGGCGATTGGCGTGCCGATGACGGCTGACAACGGCTGATTATGGCTTGGCGCGCCGATATCGGACACCTCGGTGTGAACCCCAAGCGGTGAAGTGGTTTGCGGGTGGCGCGTCCATGGGCACAGGAACGGGCCGAGATCTGCAGATCATTGTGCATGCCCACATGTGCCCAGGTGTCATCTGCACTCGTCATTCGCTGATTGCACAGATGGACAGTGGGGGTTGAGGTGATTGTGCAGTGGAATAAATCGGCCGATTGCGGATGAGCAAAACCAAATCTGCGGGAAGGACCGCCGTCAGCCCCCGTGCTGACGCAGACACGTGGCTATCTCCCAGCCAAAATTCGGCGCTCAGCGGACTGGCCCCTCTCCCCGCATCAGTGGCCGGGCGACCCGCACAGAAACGCGCAGCCGCACTCGTAAGTTCACGTCGTCGCAGCCAATGGTCTCGCACCCCCGCCACCGACACATCGGCCCGCCTGCACCTGGGGCCAGAGAGCGGTGATTAAACCTGTACATGCACTCGGCATGGCGCACGGCACACACGGTTTACCCCTACCTCGCCACGGCAGAGAACGGCGAGTATCGCTAAGTCAGGAAACCCGTGGGGGTGAGTGGGTCAGACAAAGCGATCCAGTCGAGTCACCCAGAACCCGACACGGCAACCTAGCCAGGAAACGAGACAATCGCCGTGGCGGCGACAGGGGCAACATTTGGGCACCCCGACGCCATCCGCTCGTCGGGTCTGCCAAGATCTGCAGTCGGGTCCGGAGGTGCGTGAGCGGGAACGGCAGGGGGTGGGGTGGGACGGGGCCTGCATTCGTTATGCAATGCGGTTAGTCGCGGCGCTCACGGGCGTCCTGCTCTGTGACCAGCGTGTTCTGTGTGGGAACCAGATTTTTATCAAGATTGTATAAAACAATCTCGATAAGCCGGCCCGTTCTCGTCAGTCACCTTCGACAACCGACCACTACCACTACCAACCACACCACATCTCTAGGAGCAACGTTACTCCACCCCTACTCCTCTCTTACTTTACTCCGAACCCAACCCACGCCACAATGATCCACTTCCCCGCCGAGGTCGTGAAGCAGCTCCCGTTCACGAAGTACACGATGCTGGCGCAGATGGCGGCCGAGCACGACGACATGCTCCCGCTCCCGATCCCCAAGGCTGCGCTCGCGCAGGCCCTCGAGCTGGCCGACTGCATGCTCGAGTCGCCCATCTTTGACGAGCCGACCAAGTCCCAGGTCGGCGCCTGGAAGGCGCTCCTCGTCGAGGAGGCCGGAGACTGGTACCGCACCAAGGAGGCCCTGGGCGATGTGCCCATGTACCGCGTCCTTCTCGGCATGCAGGAGGAGATCACCCAGCTCCGCCACCAGCTCACGATGGCCCAGGGCCGTCTCGATGCGCTCGACGAGGCCCGCTTCAACCACGCCCGCAAGGTTGTTGGTCTCCCGCCCAGCCGCTCGCGCCCGGGTTCGCCGCCCCACGCTCCCCACGCTCCCCGCTACGCTACCCCCGCCGCTATCGACCGCCTTGGAAGCTATGGTCTCCGCGACGCCCTCGAGGCGTACCTCGACGAGCAGCCTCCCGAGGAGGCCAGCAAGGAGAGCATGCGCGCTGCCCTCAAGATCTGCTGCGGCGTTGATGCCTAAGCAATCTTCTCAACACTCCCGCCTCATCACCGCATAGAATTCCAACGTTGTATTTGTATCAAGCCTGTCTAGGGCATCTCATATCTCATATCCTCATACTGGTGCCCAGCACCGTCTCATGCCTCATGTAATGATCTCTCACTGTTCACCTATGTCTTGCTGCATCGCTTCCATCCACTTTGCCTGAGTCGAGAGCCCCCAGCTGATCCAGATACCAGCTTGCATCCGCTCGCCATATCGCTGGACGCTGGAACCACACAAACTTTCATGCAACACGGCGCGCGATGACCGATCTGGCCGATCTGGACCGATGAGGCACCAGGGTCGCCACCAGGCGTGCTCAGGTGTGTTCAGGGTGGTATATGAGTCGCCACCCAAAAGGACACCGGTGGACATTGGGCTGATCTCCGAGCGCCGATTATCGGCGATGGTGGTTCTGAGACAAGCGGTTTGGACGCCATTGCGTATAGAGGGGACGTTCTTCAGGCAACGGGGGGAGGATTCAGTGCGTCACAGGTATTTCTGGCATACCGCCGAAAGCTTGTCGTCAGCAACTCTTCCCAGAGCGGAATGGGTTACGCATAGACGCCTTCTGTTGCTCTCATCGTCGGTTATGCTCAATGGCGTCTTCATCTCCGAACGTCGTAAAGAGACTGCTGCTCTCCAATATGATGTACACAGGTGTTAGACCTCTATGTAGGTGTGCCTAGGAATTAATGGGAGCGATATCACCATCCGCATAGCGACAAGTGCAAGACTTCACCCTGCCACTCGATTCCACCTCTGGCACTCACAGCACGTGCAAGAACGAAGCGCCCCGTGCACCGTTCGAATTCCAGCGGTTCAGTGTCAGGCGACTGTTTTCAGCATTTTGGCGCCGGCTCCGATCGGCGCAAGCCGCCGGACCCGACCGGCTACTTGACGTCCATGCCTTGGGGTTTCTTGGACACTACACCTCTCTTTGCATACTCACCTCGACCACCACGATGGCGGCCAGAAACTCGGTCCTCATCCTCCCCTTCACCTCGGGGATCCTCAAGGACCCATCCTCCCTGCTCCCGGTTATCTTCGACGCCGCGCAGGAGCCAACAGAGTCGCTCACTGTCGTCTTCTCGACTCCCGGATCAGGAAAGCAGCTCTACGCCGAGCTCCGGGAAGCTCCCAAGGCGCACTTTGAGGAGCTGCAGCGCTTCCTCGGCAAGGTTTACGCTGCTCTTGCTGCGGGACAATGGACGGCGAACCGTGTCCTGCTCAACGTCGAGGTGCGCTTCGACGGGGAGCTCGGCGACTGGTCCGAGAAGCTGCAGGCTTTGCCGGACGAGGTCGTCCGACTCGAGGGTGAGTTACACGTATGATCGGAGCTAACTGCCAGACCACGAGGACCTCGGATGGCGCATTGTCGAGGCCGGTGCTTCGAACGCGAAGCGACGAACGATTGCGTCACGCAAACTGCCAGGTGACGCCAAGCTCGCCCCCTGGACGCCGGTGGGTGGGTACCCCGTGTCGGCGATCGGGGGCACGTTTGACCACCTGCACGCCGCTCACAAGATTCTGATCAACATGGCGCTGTTCGTGAGCGAGAAGCGGCTGATTGTCGGTGTCATGTCGCCGGACCAGCTGAAATCGAAGAGCAACGCGGGCGTGCTTGAGGATCTTGACACGAGGATTGGCGGCGTCAACGCCTTCCTGAAGCGGTGTGGGCCGGGGGATATCCAGCTCGACGTCGTCGAGATCCAGGACGCACTCGGACCGACGGCGTGGGATCCCGAGATCGAGGCCCTCATCGTGTCGCGGGAGACCATGTCTGGGGGAGCGTACGTGAACAAGGTCCGCAAGGAGAAGGGCCTCGGCGAGCTCGACATTCTCTGCATCGATGTCATCTCCAGCATCGTCGCTGAGGAGGCCGGCACGACGGTCAACCTCTCCGAAGCGGACGGGGAGCAGCTGAAAGAACTCAAGATGGGAAGCACGGCGATCCGCGGCTGGATCGCTGAGCAGAAGAAGCAGCACGACCTCGAGGAACGGGTCAACAAACACTAGGGAGCAGGGTAATACATGGTTACAGTATGCAGGATATATGCGATGATGCGTGTGGCTTCTGATTGATGGACCGACTACGTGAGGCCGATCTCGCGCGACTCCTCCAGGTCAAGGTCGATGCCGTCCGTGACGAGATTCTGCGTGTCAGCGTCGTCTCCGTAACTCCAAGCAGTAACTTACCTCCGGCTTGAACGCCCACTTGTCGAAGACGTCGACGATGCGCGCCCACTGGTCCGTCGAGATGTTGCGGATGATCTCGTCAGGCATGACGGGCTCGCCCTTGTACCCATTGTTGGGCGTCATGATCTTGTCGATGAGGTTGTCCGCGCCGAAAGCGAGAGCGGGCAGCGCCTCCTCGAGCGGCACCGTCGAGCGGACAAACATCTTGCGCAGGATGTAGTCCCAGCTCTCGCGCTGCGCAGCAGTCACGACGGGGTGCGCCTTGGGGATGAGCTCGATGCCGAGCAGGTGCGGGCGCAGGAGGCGCGTGTCGGGCGGGCTGCTGCGACCGCCCGAGGTCAGCGCCTCCCGAATGGGGTAGAAGTCGCCCGCAAATGTCGGCGTCACCCTGCCCGTCGTCGTGCCGCCGAGCCACCAGCGAGCAATTGTCCGCCGCTTCGTGAACTCCTTCTCCTCGCCGGCCACCTCCTTCAGCTTGCCCTTGCGCAGGGCGTTCTTGTCCTTGACGCGCTCGGAGGCGTCGGCAGGGTCGCGGATGTGGTGGAGCGGAGGGAGAGCACGGACGTCGAAAAGGGCGTTGGTCAGGACGGACAGCTTGCAGTAGTTGGTGCCGCCGAGGGGAGCCATGATGCGCTGTTCGTTAGCTCAGTAGGGAATAGAAATACTTACGTCGTAAATACTCCTCGTGACGAGGAGAGCGAGTCGAACACGTCCCCACTCCCAGATCCATCCGCGCTTGCCCTCGGCGTTGCTTGAGGTCGCACTCAGAATCCACTGGTTAACGAGCTGGTCACCGAAGACGGCGTCCGGAATCGTAGCGACGAGGGTGATGGGCGGAGCGGGAGCGTCCCACGGTCGCTTCGTGCCCTCCAGAGGACCCTTTGACTCATCGTATACCTCCAGGTGCTGAGCGACGAGAGGGTCCGACAGAATCGACGCCGCCGTGGGCCAGTGATAGATTGTGACGGGAGAAATGCCGAGGTTCTCCTGCAGATGTGAGGGGTAGACTGTCCGCTTCAGATGCCTCAGGCCAGTCGGGGGCTCGGCCCCAGGCTCGGGAACATCGTCCATCTCCCACCTGCTTGGGGGGAGCAGATCCGGGTTAAAGCCAAACCCTCGCCAGAGCGCTGAGACCTTTGGGTCGTTGGCAACCACGAACTTCGGGGTGGTGACCGAGGCAGGCTTGGCGGGCGGCGCAGCGACCTCGCCGTCTTCGTTCGCCTTCGCCTTTGGCGGTCGTCCCTTCGACTTCACGACTGGCCGCACAATGTCGTCGGTCTCGGATACATCCCACGGGGGAAAGTTGAAGTCCATGGCTGTTCCTCGTCTCCGCTTAATCTCGGAAGCGACCGGGCCGACAGGCAGACCCTTCTCCTTCTGCTCCTCGACGGTGCGCTTCCAGTCGGCGGAGGTCGTCTCGTCGTTTCCTCCGGCAAGAAGCGCTCGTGTTGTTTGTCCTGGTCCGCAGTAGGCATCAATGACAACCTCGTTCTTCCGTATTCCGAGCTCGCGGACGAAATCGTTGGCGAGACCTTTGTTGGCGAGGGTCACGCGCTTGCCGCTCTCGCGCGAGCCGGCACCTTCGCCGCGAGGGCTCTTCATCCAAACCGTGTTGCCCCATTCAACGGCCGGCGGTAGCGGTGGTAGTCGTAGCCGAGGCATGGCGGAGCTACTATCGTGGAGTTGTCAGACAGTGCATCGACGCCGACCGAATGAGAGGGCACCCGAAAGTTGAGTTGCAGCAGGAAATTTGTCACGTGGTAGGTGGAGGTGTGCAGTACGTCACCACTGCAAGTGACTGCGATCCACTCGATCCACTCGATATCCGCGCATTGTCTTTGGTGATCGCGACTATCAGAACGATCTAACGCTCTAACGCTCTCTACACAAGCACGCCATGCACCTAACACCGTCACCTTCCCTAACATCTCCACCTCGCCCCTCCCCACTCACACCTCATCATCATCGACGGCTAACCTTCACTTCCTCTCTTACTCGCTTTCGCGCGCCATGCTCTACTCCGCTTACCTGCAGACCTTGGAGCCTCCACACTTCTACAGCGAGGCGGAGGAGAGTGACTTTCACCATTCCGTTCGTGCCTTCCTTCGTCAAGTGTCAAGGGGAGACGATGAGGATGTCACCAACGCCGCTGCCGACCTTGTCGAGTCTTTGTTCGACTGGTTCCCGCCGCTGGGCTTGGGGCTACAAACCCAGGTCGCTGTAGAGACGCCAGTGACGTCTTCCTTTATGGGGCTCAATGTCTTCCGTCCGTCTCTGAACTCGCTCCGGACCGGCACCACGGAAAGCGTACGTCAAATTAACACCGCCTTTACTCATGCTGTTCCAGACTTGGGATACATACTCCATCCACTCGTCCTCAACGGCAGGGTCCCCAATTAACTTTTCCGCACCTGACAGGCCAGGTCAAGGAGAACAAGTCCTTGGAGTTCCTGAGCTTCGCCTCACAGCCTCGACCAAGACGGAAAGTAAAGAAGGGGTCAAGCACACCTGGCGCCTCGCAACGCTTATCATCCACGTGAAACACTACAAGCTTAACTCTCGGCTTCTTGCGGGCAGCCCTAGAGCGCCGACAGGTACCCAGACAATCCTTGCAGCCCTGTCAGAGGCTACAGGACTACTTGCAAAGGCTTGGATGGAATGTGGAACCTTCTGGAGCATGATCATGGTCAACTCCCAGTTCAGCCGCTTGTGCGTCCTTGATGTACGAGGAGTGAGGGAAGACATCGATGGCGTAGGTGCCACCCCGATGACTGAAGCTGACGTTAAGCCCGTCGCACATGACAGCCCTGTCGTGTTTACGATGGCGCTGGAGGTTTCACCATGGCTGTTACATCAGCACCCCAATGGACGTATTGACCTTTCTACTTTACTGGGAAGAAAGGTTGTGGATCCGCACCTTCTCCTCTGCCACGACATGATTTACAGTTATCACGCTACGGCTCAACCAGTATATGAGCCGCAGAATGGGGAGTACTCGCTCAACCACGAGTCGATGGCTATACTCTGGGGGTCTCTCGTTCGCGCGATTAATCTCATCGGTAAGATCCCGATGGGCGAGCCACTGCGACGACTCGAAGCTTCAAGCGAGGCCCTCAAACTCTACTCCAGGCAGCTCCTGTCGTGCTCGCAGGACGTGGTTGTTTCATGCGTGACACCGGCTGGTGATCCGAATCCGAAGCTGCAAACCCGGGCACCAGTAACACCCGAAACATTGGAACCGCTGCCGGAGCCACTGATCCGCCTCCATGACACACGTGAACAGCGTGCCGTGCCCAGTGCCGGGATTGGTCCCAACCGTGAGTTGAGTCCTTCAGCATCTCGTGAGTTGTACCACTAACGTCACTAAGGTGTGGCTGTGGGAACGGAATCTGCTGTCGATCGCGGAAAGACCAATCCTGAGTTGCGGACCTGGCTCAACGACGTTTCCCTAGTTGGAGGGGACGCAGTGACCGAGCCGCTGGACGACGACAGTGAAGCTGCAACCATTCCCGCCCAGCCGGAGACTAGCCTGGTGCTGCGGTTTGTCACCAGTCAAGAGATGGACATTTTGGAGCTGCTGCGTTTCGGCGATGTCGCTGGTGCTCAACGTCGGGAAGATCAATCCTTGCTCTCGCCCTGTCTCGACTGTTGTTGCATCGCATGAGCACGCCCTGCCCCGGATCCAATCTACCGCCGAATCATTATCACCTCATCATCAGGAGCTACAGCGCCAAAGGACAGCCTACCAGCCCTGTGGCCCTTATGACGAAAGTATGGAACCTCAGATGTAAGCATTTACTACCGAAGGCGTAACAAAAGTGCGGTGCATGTGTAACGTTCTGGCTTTTGGTTCGAACAGCTGTGCTGGCCAGAACCTGCACGATTACCGACGTCACAATGGTGAGACAGGAAAACAAAGTTGCGACGGGATAGCTACGGGGAAGGTGAAATGATCCTGGCATTAGCGTGGGGAAGGTACTGCAGGCACTGTCGGTGTTTGTGGGTGACACTCTGCGCTGGGCGATCGAGGCATCGGTCAGATTCCTGCGATCGAGGTATTCACTCAATCGAGATCGCGAGCAGCAACTGGGTGATTGGGCGGAGTGCGGCGGAAGGGGTCAGGTCAGTACAGACGCGTCTCGCTTCCTCTGGCAGCGTACTGAGATCACGTCAGACGCGATGCAGTCCCTTCGCCAGGCTGAGGCAGTTGTCAGATGAGGAGACCGTAGAGGATTGACCATAGTGGTACTGGAAGATCCAGGCCTGGTGCAAGGGACCGCCTCCGCTCACAAGGCTAGGACCAAGGAGGAAGGGGGCGACCCAAACGTTCCATTTCATTGCAATGAAGTGGGTTTGAGGTCTGTAACGGATCGTCACTGTTGGGAGCTGGAGTGCGTACGATCGGACAGGTGGCTCCCACAGGTCTCCAACTCCTGTCTAAGTTCTCCGTGCCATGCCATTAGCGAATCACACATTGAGATGCCATCTCGCATGTGCCTACCTCCATCGTGTGTGCGAAGTGAGAAGAGTGGGAGCGGCATCTGGGGTGCACGAGGAGCGGAGTGCCTGCATGCCAAGGGGGGGGGCATCGATGTACCTGGGTGCTGAGGACTTGGGTGATTAGTGGACGTTGGGCGCGCTGGTCGTGTTGGGCACTCGAACCCTGCAGGTGCCCGAGGGCTACGTAAGGGATCGATGAGCCCTAGGGGAAGTACAGAGCTTAAACTGGTCGCGGCAAGCAGTCTGCGTCAGCACTGTGGTCGGAATAACTCTCACTACCGTCGACCATATAGGGATTGTATTGCAAGCTCAGCGAGAAACTCTATTCCCGACTGATTCTGCACTTTCGTAGCTTCAGTCGCAGCGCCGCACCTAATCACGCACCGACGGTCCTTGAGGCTTTGAGGCCCCGGGCCTTATTGATTCACTTCGCAGGGCCGCGGACGCCGGAGGCGTTGTCGGTAGCGCTTCCAGCACCGCCAAGTCGTTCACCGTGAATTCCCAGTGACTACTCGGCGCCGCCGAAGGTTTAGGCGGGGCGGAGGTGACTCTCTGGAACAGCGAAGACGACTGAATAAGATCTGCACTTGCTCGTTCCGAGCCACTGCCGTACCACTCAGATCTGTCGTTCCTACTTCATCGGCTGATTTATGCGATTTGATGACCTCTTCACAGTAGTTTGGCCGGACCACGAGGCAAGAGAGAAAGGCAGCGTGCGCACTCCCTTTCTCTGCCGGGTCTAGCGATGAGCAGATACATCGGGTTGGAGAGCAGCGTTACTGAGTGGCGGTGGTGTCACCCATGAAGAGAGGGCGAGAAGGCGTTCCTGAGGCTGCCTTCAACGGTCCGAGCCGGTTTTGCAACAGTGTGCTATAGGGATGAGCGCAGACCTTCCGAGTGCATTGTTTCGAGAACAGCATCTCAATGCAAGGAACAGGCGCGGCCAAGGTACGCAAGTTTAGCCGGCAGCCAGGCCTCGTGAGCCTCATGCCCGTCCATCGTCCTGTGGTGATCGCGACCAATTCTGTTAACATGCGTAAGGTGCGACAATGCCGGCTGTCTGACGGCGCTGCCAGCGCCTGTTGCGGGCAGCGGCCAGGAGGTGAACAGGAGCGCAAGGGACGAGGAAGGTGCGACGATTCATGCTTGCGCAATTCCTGCAAAGCATGTACGCAACACGCAATGCAAGTAGAAAGGAACGGGGGATGTACGCACGTCAAAAGCCTGAGCCTCTCGGTACAGCCGCGACCACTTCGCTTGCGGGTGCGTCTTTTTTGTCCACTGCTGGCTAGAGTTGCATTCCCAGAAACGGCCAGTCTTCTGCTCCTTGGCAGAAGGCTGCGCGGCCCGAGACAGCGCAGGCGTCCAAGGCCTTCGAATCCTCGATTCTCCGACCAGGTCCCCCCGCTGGTTGTGCCGATCCCTTGCTCGGCGCCGATACGAGGCTTTCACCACGTCAGCTGCGGCGCCGACTTACGAGAGCCAGACGTCCCATCTCAGCCCGCGGAGCCCGTCTATTCTTTGTCCACGGCATCGCGGGCGCCGCGTGTGCTGCACGCGCTGCACGCTCTGCCTGGGCCGTGCGACCCGAAGCGAGCAGGCGTCGCGCTCTTGTCTCACCTCGCAATTCGGAGCATTTCGCACCACGCAGACTGCACGAGGCGAGCTCTTTAGGTAAAAGGTTGACAACTTGGCCACGAGGTCCCGCTCGACTGGCGAGCTGGTGGCCGTGCCGCCCCTTCGCTTCCTTCTACATTTACTGAATCCGAATCATCTGCTGGCGACGGGTCGTCGAGGGCACGGATCCTTGCCGGCGGTGACTCCTACGACGGCAATGCATATCAAAAGGGCCAGCGGCGTCCCCACTTCAGCACTGAGCTCTGTCAGTAGGACAGCGGTGGGGTTATTGGGTATGGTACAGCGCCACTTTGAGGTTGGGATGGCGCCTGTCCTGCGCCGGCCCTGTGTTACCATGGGTTGTTGTTCGGCGCACCCTGCGCCAGTCTGTGCCGTGTGCGCCGGCCCATGATTCCAAAACTGAAAGGACGAGACGGTAGATCATAGCGCGGAAAGCAGAACAACAGCCATCAGATAGGCTTGGCAGGTCGGTGGCTCCCCTTGCGCCACGGCCCAAAGTTTTGTCGTCAAGTATATCCAACTCGATGCCCAACGTCGGGACAATGCTCTCGCTGCGGGCTGGTGCTGCAATCAAGCTGCTCGGTCCCCGACAACAACAGGTCCAAGGTCCCGAGAGCCCCGCTTTAGGTCGCTAGCACCGAGCGCAACGCACGGCCCGGCTAACGGCCCTCAAGCACAAGTTGTCTGGCGAGCCTTTGTCTACAGCGTAGAAAGCCTCATCGGCGGTGAGACACTTTAGCGGCCCAGGCGGGTACGTGAGCGTGTGCGTGGCTGGCATGTGCGTGTGCGTCGGATGTCTCTCGCTGGCAAGGTACTGGGTCGTCGGTCCTGTGCAGGAACAGGTGAGTTCGAGGTACATGGTGAGCATGGCGCACGGTTTGTTTCTTTACGATCTCCCATCCAGCGTTCGTATGCAGCTGTCGTACTGCGTCCTCTTCTTTGCTGCGACCCTCACGGGCTGACCTCCGTTTCCACCTCCAGCTCTCGAGCCCCAAAGACTTCAGCACACCTGAAGGACCATCTCCAGCGTCCCTTCCGCATATCCGCTCGCCAAACGCCTGTCTCGGACCAAAGTCGAGCGGCCAGGGCTCTGTGCGCCTGTGCGACCGGAAGCGCCGCCGGGGCAGACAGCGCCGGCAGAGCCGGCATTGGGCGAGAGCGTGCTTTAGCGCGCAGCGGCCGAATTGAAGGAATTCAAGGAGATGCGCTGTTCCATATTCCAATTGCTCTGCCTGTTCTATTCGGGTCTGCATCTCCGTCCTAGTTCCAGTCAGACATCAAACACGGCGCTTTGCTCTGTCACATGCAATGGACCGAGGCGCGCCGGGGGGGGGGCGCCCTGCCGGCCGAGCCCCGATGACGAAGATGACGGTATTCAGAGAAGTGTCAGAAGAGGGGACCCGATTCCCGATAGAATTGTTGGGGTCGCGCGGGGGCCGGATGAAATGCTGGGCCTGCCGCTGGGTCCTGCTGGGCCTTTGTCTTGCAGAACCATTCAATGCCTCTGGCCGCACACCCGTCGCGAAACACAGGGACGCAAAACACACTGAAGCCATCGAAAAGCTTGGGTGGGACTGGCATCTGAATTCAAGCGTGCGCTTTCATCAGAACAGTCTGTGACAAGAACATTGTTCTAGACGCGCACGTACACCTACTTAGGCGTCTGTACGGGAGGTGTTCGATGCGAGTACGTGATATACGAGAGATTGTATGGCGCCACTCTGCTTGTTCACTAGTGTCCCAGTCCCTCCGCGAGTTAAAAGTGCGCCAGAACACAACACGCGCTTGGGAGCAGAGCACGCGCACACAAACACGCCCAGCAACGGCTAGTCGGAGATGTGTTTCGAAGGGAGGCTGTCGGTCGCAGCCCGTCGTGGGACCCTGGAGCAACGTAATGAGCATTGGGACCTGGCGAGAAACTCCCTCGACCGCTGGAGTAACAGAACAAACCCTATCTCCTGCTGCTGCCATTCTTCCTGACGTTGAATCCTGAAAGACCTGGTGTCCTGACTTCGTGATCTCCTGGATTTCTCTTTGCTTCACTGTCGCCTAGACCCTGGCTTGTCTCTTTTGGCCGCCGCCGCCCGCGCGCCCGGAGCCACAAAGCCGCCACGGCTTCGGGCTTCGGCGCCGCTGCTACTCCTGTTCTGCACATTCTGAAGGGTCGCATTGGGTGCACAAGTCGGTTCCTGCTGTTTGCACCCTAGGAGCGTTTACAGCTCGCACTGGGGCTACTCTGCTTCCTGGCGTAACCCAGATCAAGTGCCTGCAGCTTCTCCAAAGCCCACAGCAGGTGGTGAACGCCGTCAGACGTTGCTCGCCCTCGGCGTCCTCGCTCTGTGGGTCTAACGGGTCCGTACAGGTTCTGGTCCAGGGGAAATCATGCACCCTTACGAGTCCCAACAACCCGCCCGCGCTGCTCGTCGTCATCTTGCTTGTGATCCTGTGCTTTCATTCACCTCTCACCCTCGCTGCACCCTCACGCATACCAGTCCCTGCCCTGGCCCCTTGCCCACGGTCCTTTCCCTTGCTCGTCGTGTACTCTTTTGATCCTCGATCCTTCTTTCGATTAGCCTGGCCAAACGTCGAAGACTAAGACGACACCTTGTCTTGGACATAGTACCTAGTAGCCTAGTACCTGACTGGGGTTGGTGTTCAGCCAGCACTAGGTCTAGTGCGAGTTACGCACACTCGAAAGTTAGCTAGAACAGCCGCTCAGATACAGAGATTACCACTCGACTGTATCTCACATACACACACCGCACTCTAACTCTACTCTGGGATCTTTGAGTACATCATCACTACTCCGGCCGGCACCCACATACCCACGACCCCGTCTAGCGTTTTGGCGTTCCACTTACTCCGGCACCTCCGCATCGCATCTTGCAACCACAAAATATCGCATCGAACCCTCCCGTTCCTCCCTTCAGCAGAATCCACCACCGCTCTCGCCGTCGCCGACCACGCACCACCGGCGTCTGAAGTTCCAAAGGGGAACGAAGGAAGACACCAGGACACCTGCTTGTGATTCCTTTGTCCGGTTTCGATCGCCGAAGTCTCAACCTCTCACCCTCTCTCCGCGCACTCGCTCGATTTGGTCCTTGCGCACGGACTACCGACCCCCTGTCGCGAGATACCGAGGACGACAGTGCGAGTCGCGATCGATCTGCTCGTTCTTCTTTCTCTCTGGATCATCGACAAGGAAGGCAGGACCAAGCGATAACTCGACCACAACATCCGTTTACAACATCCTTTGATCATCGCTCAGTCCCTTCCTCCGACTTTTCGTCACAGTCAATTCACTATCCTTACAATCTTTACGACACAATCGGCTATCCCGCTATCTCGACGCCAGCTAATAACAAGCGCATCGTCGTCGCTCCGTTCTTCCCAAAAGTGGACTTGGCTGGAGGCAGAGCGTTGCCTGTGGCCAGGTAGCCATGTCCAGTGAGTTGCAGTAGCTTGGCGACGACAACGGCGCGACGGTGCTAGTCGGCCATCAGTCACCCGCAGGCGCAGCGGCCCGCGCCGTGTCAAGCACGCTGTCGCGGGACACTTCTGAATCACTGCTAACAAACAGCATTCCCTATTGTATCAGAGTCCTCCGCCACGTCCCTTCTGTCTGACCTCCGACCGACAACGGTGCAGCCCCAGACGCTGCAGATCGTCAATGCGTTTCTCGATGAACTCATTATTGCGACCGTGACCACGGCCAAGTCCATCAACCCCGAGCACTTTCGGTATCGCGGCGTCCAGGGCGCTCTCGGCTCTTTGCCCACACCCGAGTCCCCAGTTCAGCAGGCGTCGCTTGGACCCCTCGGTCGTGCTGTCGTCGGCGAGGCCGAGCTCGAGCTGAGGTCATGGTATGAGGGGCACCCTACTGCCCAGCGGGGCCAGTCGGGCTTCCCTCCTGATGGCAACGGCCGAGGAATGGTTGGGGCCATGGAGTCTGCTGGGATCGAGTTCCCCCTGGCCGAAGCAAGCCAGCTCATGCGCCTCAAGGTTGCCATGTTGTCTGTGAGTCCCCTTCACCCTGTGCCGTGCAGGAGCTGTCGCTGACCTTGCCCGCAGTCTTTCGCACCAACCCCACCAGACCACAGGGAAGAGCTACGCATCATCGAGGCCTGGGCGGAGGCCGGTGGCGACATCGCAGAGGAGACAGTGACCCCTGCAGCTCTCTGGCTCACGGCCATGGTTGAGTGAGTGGATTCCGCGCGCTCGGCCCTTCCATGCGTCCTAAACACGGCCTGTGCGCACGCCGGAGGCGCAGTGTGGGCGGCGAAGAACAAGTTGCTGACACCCGGCCAGGCACATTTCCGAACATCTCTTGCAAAAGATTGCGCAGGTCGTGGGGCGAGACTCGGCGGTGATGGCGGCCGACGTGCAGCACCTTTACACGGCGCTGTGCGAGGACGACTGCCTTTACTTCTTCTTCAAGCGGATGAAGAGTGAGTGCCCGTGTGCCAAAGGCGCCGGACCGCCGAATATTCGCTGACCCTCAGTTCGAACAGAGATCGAAGAGATCATCGCACAGACACCATCGAAGAAGCACCCTGGAGGAAAGAAGTCGCGGACAGTGAGCCAATCAACCGTCCCTCAGAAACCGGGGACTGCGGATGTGGAGATTGGGTCCAAGAGCTCTCTCGGGTCGCATACTGCGGAGGATGCGGCCAAGGACGGGCCACGACCCGTCAGTGAGAACTTCTACAAGAATCTGCGGAATGTCGCCAAGGGCACCAAAAACAACCACAAGCGCGCGACGAGCATCCTGGGCATTCCCAGCTTCCCGATCGGCCATGGCCACACAAAGGAGGATTCGGTGACGGACGTTACGTTGAGCGCGGCCGATGCGGACTTCGAGGCCTTCCTCCGCAGTGGTGAAACCATGCGCGTCAGTCTGACACCTTCCCGTTTCAGCACGCTGGATGTGAGTGGTCGCGACCGTTACCAGGGGTGCTCGTTTGGCTGACAGTTACAGAACACGTTGACCTCGCCGTCAGCGACCTCCTTTTCCCGTCTTCCCGGTGACGGAGGTAACGCCAACCAGTCCTCCAGCGAGTCGTCATTGATCACTGCCTCGACCCAAAGTTCTGGAGAATCGAGTCGACCAAGCCACCGTGTTCTCGCCGGACGACAAAGTTGGACTGCTGGTAACGCTGGGTGGTCCCCGAACAGCCTGAAACTGCGTCCGCGAAGAGCAACGATAGACGAACCGCTCGAGGAGGAGGACACAAGCAGCTCTGGCCCGACGCTGATGGAGCTCATCAAGGCGTCCCCAGAACCGCCAGAGACGACAGACATCGTTGGATCGCCTGGATCGGAGCTGACCCAGATCCCAGCTGTGGTTGTGGATCCGGGATCTCGACCAGTATCTGCACTGATGTCCACCCCCCAGCTTACGACTTCGCCCGAGATGCAGGAGCCGAAACCAGAGCCGGCCAATGGAACAGAGTCTCGACCTCCAGCTCCTGTTCGATCTGCTAGCGAAGGGCTGTCTGACCGCGGCCCGAATGGTACCTATCGAATGGCTCGGAACGCGCGGACGGACCAGATCGAAGCTCGGCAGCAGTCTCGCGATCTGGCCAACTTCCTGTCGACGACAGCCCCGCCGCTGCGTTCTGCGAGTGCGCCGCACGGTGGCGAGGAGTCGCAGCGCGAGCAGTCGAAGAAGCACAAGTTCAAGGATCTCATGGCAAGGATAGGACCTTACCGGAGAGATCGCGTCGACCCCCACGACCCTCCCGCTGCGCTTCTGAAGATGCCCTGGGGAGGTGACCGCCAGCCTGTCTCGTCCGCCGACCTCAACAAGGGCAAGCCGTTCCCAGGCTCCTCTTCCAACCAGTCGCTGGGTCCCAACGTCAGTGCCCCTGGCCCCAAAAGCCTGCGCTCGCAGCGGTCTGTGAGCAGCGTTGGTACTGCCTCGTCGATCCCCACATCGCCTCCCACCAACTCGTCTGCTTCGACCAAGGACGTCTTACGCAAGCCGTCTTTAATGCGCAAGTGGGCGCACCATGTGACGGAGCCTGCAAGGCAGAGGCGCACGTCGGCCTCCTCCAAGGGCCTAACGTCCCCGCTGATGTCGTCCTCCAAGCTGCGACTTAGCGAGGTTGAGGAGGATCCGACAGATTCGGCGAGTGCGTCCTCTAGGGCGCTAGGGCTTGGTCTCGGCGGCCTCGGCATTGGAATGCCTCCCTCGATTCTCGAGAGCGAGCGTTCGGATGAGCTCGCGTCGGAGCTCGAGTACAATCCTCCCGTGGGGTCAGACGCTTCCCTGCTCAAGTCGGAGACTGTCTCCCCACCCAGGTCCCCTGACGTTGCGGCGCGGGCTGACGAAGTCGAGCAGCTGAAGGAGCCAGAGACGAAGGAAGCTGAGGAGGTGGCGAAGGAGCTGGAGCAGCCTCCCCAGGCACAGCCCGAGGTCGCTAAACTGCCATCTGACGAGAAGTCGCCGTCAGTCCATACGGCGCCTTCCATCAAGAGCTCGCCCAGGATCACCGACACCCCGTCACTCATGCAGGAAGCCACCTGGCCCATGCCTCCAGAGCTTCCTGCTGTGCCCTCCACTATCCATTCCGAGGCTGCCAGCCCAACTGTCCCCAGCCCCGCCACATCTCAGAGCTCCCGTTTGTCCATGCGACCGCTGCCCGAGCGCCCCGGAGAGCGTCGGCAGTCTAGAGAACTGCCCCGTCCCCCCGTCAGCGCCAGCCCGACCGCGATGGCCAGCCCTCGCATGTTCTCCAAGCAGGAGTTCCCATCGCCGACATCCACGATCCCCGAGTCGCCTGAAAACAGCTCAATCCTCGAGACGCCGGTTGAGAGCAAGTCGCCGACTGTGCGCAAGCTGCCTGAGCCTCCCATCGACGAGCACCTGCCGGACATGGCGCCCGACGCCACCATCAAGGCGGCGTCTCTTGCCTCGCTTGCTGCTCAGCCGCCCCGTCATGACCGCGTTGCAGAACTCTCCGGCCAGCAGGCCCTGTCTCCCAAGTCTTCGCCGACCCTGTCCCAAAACAGCGGTTTAGAGGACAAGATTGACGGCGGCTACGTGCATGTCTCCGAGATCGCGCCTCTCCGCTCCATGCTCGAGAACGCGACCACCGTTCGCGAGTGCCAGGTGCTCGTCGACGCTCTGCTGACGCAGCTCGGCGTGCCGCGCGACTCGATGACGGTCAACGACCAGCAGGACCGCGTTGCCGAGTGGCTCGCTAACGAGCGCAGCGTCCCAACTGGCGACAACGTGTCTGAGCTGCAAACGCCAAACGGCTCGCCCAAACTCAAGGTCAAGTCGCACCGCAGTTCGCTCTCCGCCGGCAGCGGCAAGCGGATCGTAAGCAGGAAATCGAGCAAGGGTACGACTGTCGGCAGCCTGAGCCCTGAGATCACCATGAAGAACCTCCCTGCTCTCCCTATTCCCGAGGCTAGTCCTGAACCTCCCTCGGCCTCCTCCGACCCTACCTCTACTTCCTCTACTACCACGACTGCGTCTGTAACTGCGCAGCAGCAGCAGCAGGATGGCCCGCCCCACACGCTCGTCGAGACCAAGTCGTAGGAAGACTTGGCCGCCACAGCGCCAGCCGAGGCTCCGGGGCAGCTGGGCCTCACTCTCTCCTAATCTGTCAACTATCTTATCACATTTGGGATTTTCCGGGATTGTCTTTCGTTCTCTCCGTCTTGTTGTGTGTCTCAACCTCTTTATATTCTCTTTTCTAGAAACCGACCTCCTCTCCTCCAGACGAAATCCAACGTGTCCGAAATCCTAACCCCCTGTGTATGAGGTAATGCTGCGGTGTGCAGCGCGAACAATCGCGTGCGTATTGTTAGTCGATAGCCATACCATGCAACCAATAGATAATGCGTCGCACTTGACTGCCTATTATACTGATGTAATATGCATATGCTGAGGTGAATGAGGTGGTCAAATTAGGCCGCGATGGCAGAACGGTTGTAGTTGAAGCCGAGGCCATAGCCAGACTGGATCGCGAACTCGGGGTCACGATGGTGCGCGGCTGGGTCCTGCGGCGAGACCCAGTACTCGTCAATGATGGGGATCTGGAGGAGATTCATCTGTCCTGTCAGTTGTGAACGAAGCACCTTAAACTCACATTCGGGGTGATGACAACCATGGTGTTGGTCTTGACCTCGATCCAGTCCTTGCTCTCAAACGTGAGCGGCTCAGACGCGACCATGATGATGCGCTCGCGCTTGTCGGCTTTCGTCATGCGGTACATGCCCTCTCCAGGGTCGTACTCGTCAAAGCTGGTCCCAGAGGAGAAGAAGAGGGAACTGGCCTCGCTCGTCCTCGAGCTAATGTACCGCGTGGCGATGACCGTGTGTCCGTCAGACACGACAAAGTTCATGAGACTCGGGCCCGTGATGCCCGCCTCTTTGCTCAGGTCGTTGATGGTGCGGATCGTCTTCATCATGGCATCGCGCAGCTCGGCGTGGGAGAAGTGCTTTGCGTGCGGATCCCGCAGATGGCTCAGGAAGACCATGAACGCCCACTCGGCATCGGTGTAGCCCGCGGGAAAGAGGAATAGCTCCTCCGGCAAAGCGGCCTGGAGCGCGCGCTTGATGCGCGGGAACTCGTTGATCTCCCCGTTGTGCATCCACATGAGCCGGTCAAAGACCCAGGGGTGGCAGTTGTCCTCGCTTGGCGCTCCGGACATGGTCGACGCGCGCACGTGAGCGAAAATGAGCGGCGAACGGATCTTCTCGGCCAGACGGAGCAGGTTTGCGTTGCTCCATGCCGGGGAGATGGACTTGAAGACACACGGCCGCTCGTCCTCCTCTTCCCGTTCCCGCTTGCGCAGATGCCGCACGGAGGCCACGCGCTCCGCCTCCGTCTGGTCGTCGTCAGCCACGGGGCTGACAGCACCGTTGACGCACGCCGAGACGCCCCCCGTTCCTGCATCGAGAGGGGAGGGCGTATCCGTCCTCAGTGTCGGGTCCACCTGTCCAGAAGCGACCTTCGCATCCGCAACAGCAGTCGCTGCGATCTGGGGCGATGTCGGCTGCGGCGTCGCAGGCGTCGAGTCCTCCTCTCCCGCCAGAAGCAAGCTAGGCTGTCCCGCAAGTACGGGGTCGTACCAGCCTATTCCGAAGCCGTCTGCGTTCAGTGGTCGCGCGGACGGGAAGCGAAGCTTGCTCTCGAACGCTTGGTTGATGATGCTGTGTCGTGGCCGTGTGACCAGGTGCGACATCTGGATCGGCTCACTGCCCTTGTACACGATCTGAAGTTAGCTATGGTGGGACGCGGGTCAGCTCACGAATCGGCACATATTGCGCGCTGCTCGTGTGCGCTACTGAGGTAGGGAGAGTCGGTGGTGGCGAAAGTGGAGGCCGTCTAGGTCGCTTTCGTCGGTCGTCGCTAGCACCGGAGAAGAACAATGGGAGAGATGACCAGGATGTGAAAGAAATGCAGGTGATGCAAGTTGTGTGCTTGGGGTGTTTGGAGTGTTGTCGAAAGAGGAAAGAGTTGACGTGGTACGGATCAGCGTGAGGCCGCGAGTCGATTCGATCTGCGCCGGCGATCTGCAATGGTGTGATGCATGTCGCGATCTCGGCGCTGGCCAGTCGCTTCACCCGGCTAGCCACGTGCAGATAGGCACCAAGGTACGGCCCGCTTGGCCCGCATCACGTGACTCCGGCCTAATTTTTACGCGTCAGGCCCCCTCCACACTGGTTTCGTAGGACCACGCTCAAATATCTCGCCTGCATTCCGCTCATCGCTTTCCTCACACTCCTCCTTCTCTCCCCCTCCCTCTTCCTCTTCTTACCCTCCTCCTACCTCATCTCTTCTCCGCCGCGAAGGCGATACCGACTAAACACTCACCGCTCCACCCAAAAAAAGTACTCCAAACGAACACTGTGTACGATACCGACTCCCGGACCTAATCTGTAACTCCTATTGTCACAAACACAAAAGCACGTTCGAACTGTAAAATCGCGCAGCGTTTGCCGCCATGCCTACCGCGACTTCCACCCCCCTCCCGGCTACGCCCCTCGCTGAGGACTTTGCCAAGCTCGCCGCCGCCCCTAGCAATGCCGACGCCAAGGGTATCGCCGATGCCATCGCCCTGGAGCTGAAGAAGGCTCCGAGGACGCTCGATGCGATCGAGGATGGCAAGGTTGTCGATGTGATCCAGCTTTGGGCCTCCTCCAAGTCTGGCTTTGAGCGCGAGTCCGCCCCCGTCCTTGTCGAGAGGCTGTGCCGCTCCCTCGGAGCCGGCATTGAGGGCGTCTTCATCCCCATCCTCCACTCGCTCCTCGCCCTGGCCATGGACAAGGGACAGCCCGTCCGCTCGGCCGTTAACTCGGCCATGAAGGCCCTCGTTAAGGCCGCCTCTCCTGAGGCTACCCGCCCGCTTATCCACGCTTTCGCCCGTGAGCTTGACGAGAGCAAGGGATGGCGCTCCAAGGTCGCCGCCTGCAAGGCTATCGAGGAGATCGTCAAGCCCGCCACCACCGAGCTCGTCGCCGCCGAGCTCGGTGAGGTCCTCCCCATTGTTGAAAAGGCTATGCACGACACCAAGGCCGAGGTTTCAGCCGCTGCCACTAAGGCCGCCACCACCCTCTGTGGTACCCTTCCCAACCCCGACGTCCTCAAGCACATCTCGTCGCTTGTCGGCGCCATGGCCTCGCCGAACAACGTCCCGGGCACGATCAAGACCCTCTCGTCGACCACCTTCGTTGCCGAGGTCACCGGCCCGACTCTCGCCGTCATGGTCCCCCTTCTTACCCGTGCCCTGAAGGAGCGCTCCACCGACACTCAGCGTATGACCTGTATCGTCATCGGTAACCTCGTCAAGCTCGTTCGTGACCCCACTGTCGCGGCCCGCTACCTCGGTGGTCTCGTTACCGGTGTCGAGCACATTGCCACCGGTGCCGCCTTCCCCGAGATTCGTGCCTTCGCCCAGACCGCCCTCGACATTCTGCTCGGTGCCGGTGCCTCGGCCACTGCCACTCCCCTCCCTCCCCGCGACATCATCGCCGGTGTCAACGAGGCCCTCGCTGTCATCGCCCCGATCCTCAAGATCGAGGGTCTCGCCGAGAAGCCCACTGTTCCCGTCACCATGTCTTACCCCGGCCACCCCGTTGTTGCCGGCGCCCTCGAGTTTGAGGCCAACGTCATCGCTGACCTTGTCGAGGCCCGCAACTTCGTCGCCTCTGTCTGGGAGGGCAAAGCCGTCGGTGGCTTCTGCAAGCTCTTCCTCGGTTCTGAGGCTGGTGCCGAGGCTGCCACCGAGATCCACAAGGCCTTCCTTGCCATCGACAAGCAGAAGTTCGCTTCTGACGAGCCCGAGGAGGACGACGGTGCTGAGGTTGTCTGTGACCTGCAGTTCTCGCTCGCCTACGGTGGTCTCCTGCTCCTGAACCACACCAACCTCAAGCTCCGCCGTGGCCACCGCTACGGTATTTGTGCCGCCAACGGTGCCGGAAAGTCCACTCTCATGAAGGCTATCCGCGATGGCAAGGTTGAGGGCTTCCCCTCCGAGGACGAGCTCAAGTGTGTCATGGTTGAGCACGCTCTCCAGGGCGAGGACACTTCGTCGTCCATCATTGACTTCCTCTGCAACTCGGAGAAGCTCAAGCACATTGACCGCAAGACCATCGCCGACATGCTCCTCTCCGTCGGCTTCACCGAGGAGAAGCAGACCCACCCTGTCTCGTCGCTCTCCGGTGGTTGGAAGATGAAGCTCGAGCTTGCCCGCGGTATGCTTGTCAACCCCGACATTCTGCTCCTCGATGAGCCTACCAACCACTTGGACGTCCAGACTGTCGCTTGGCTCGAGGACTACCTCAACAACCTCAAGGGCATCACCTGCATGATTGTCTCGCACGACTCTGGTTTCCTTGACAACGTTTGTACCGACATCATCCACTACGAGCAGAAGAAGCTTGTCTACTACCCCGGCAACCTCTCCAAGTTTGTCGAGAAGGTCCCCTCGGCCAAGTCGTACTACACCCTTGCCGCGACCTCGATCAAGTTCTCCTTCCCTCCTCCCGGTAACCTTGTCGGTGTCCGCTCCAACACCCGTGCCATCCTCAAGCTTGTCAACTGTACCTTTACCTACCCTGGTGCCCCCCGCCCGTCGATTAAGAACGCCTCGTGTTCGCTCTCGCTCTCGTCTCGTGTCGGTATTGTCGGCCCGAACGGTGCCGGAAAGTCGACGCTCATCAAGCTCATGACTGGCGAGACCATGCCCCAGGAGGGTTCCGTGCACAAGCACCCCGCTCTCCGTGTCGGTTACGTCGCCCAGCACGCTTTCCACCACATCAACGAGCATCTCGACAAGACCGCTGTCCAGTACATCCAGTGGCGTTATCAGGACGGCCACGACCGTGAGATGATGGAGAAGGCCACCCGCAAGCTCACCGACGCCGACAAGGAGATGATGGACCGCCCGATCGAGGGCAAGAACGGCGAGCTCCGCAAGATTGAGTCGCTCCTCGGTCGCCAAAAGCTCAAGAAGTCGTTCCAGTACGAGGTCAAGTTCAAGGGCTACGACCACAAGTACAACGCCTGGATTCCCCGCGAGACCCTTATCGAGAAGGGCTTCCAGAAGCTCGTCACCCAGTTCGATGACCTCGAGTCCTCGCGTGAGGGTGCCGGTCAGCGTGACACCTCTGCCGTCGCGGTTCGTGAGGTCCTCGAGGCTGTCGGTCTCGACGGTGACATTGCCCAGTACAACGAGATGTCTGGGTTAAGTGGGGGGCAAAAAGTCAAGGTCGTCATTGCTGCTTCGATGTTCAACAGGCCGCAGTGTCTCTTCCTCGACGAGCCTACCAACTTCTTGGACCGTGAGGCGCTCGGTGGTCTCGCTGTCGCGATCAAGGAGTGGGGAGGAGCTGTGGGCATCATTTCGCACTCGCAGGAGTTCGTCTCTGTCCTCTGCCCCGAGATCTGGCACGTCGAGAACGGAGAGCTTACCCACAAAGGCAAGCAGAACCTCGCCGACGACGCGTTCGACAACCCGTCGCAGCCCGGCTCGCGCGTCCCCTCTGCCCGTGGTACTCCCCGTGGTGCTCTCACGCCCGCCGGCGTCGCCACCCCCGATGTCGCTTCGAGCGCCGTCACTTCTGCCGTCACCTCTGCCGCCAACTCTGCTGCCCCTTCGGCTGTCAACTCGGCCGACGAGGAGGAGGACATCAAGCGTCTGCAGAAGCTGGCGCTCAAGCCCAAGAAGAAGAAGAAAAAGACGCGTAACGAGATCAAGGCGCAGGAGGAGCGCCGCCGTCTGCGCAAGCTCAACTGGCTCACGTACGGCGGTGTCCGCGAGCCCGACACGGAGGAGTCGGACTAAAGCATGCCATTAGAACCTCCACTTAGTTTAATCTTGTTATAGACTCGCGTATAGACTCGCCACACGACCTTGTGATGCTTCATAGACATGCAACATAGATCTTATCCACCGGAGTGCAATGACTGCGAGAGGTGAGAGCGCTGGTGGATGAGGGAGGGGTCAGTCGCTCGAACGCGCTCGTCCGAGCGCAGACGTGATCCAGGCACGGCCATATCTCTGGCGGGACCAAAATTTCTAACGAGGCGCTCACTCGACCTTCGACCTGCAGTCCAAGGGCACAACATTGTTTCGCACCAGGTCAAGGACATCTCCACAACGTGTGCATGTTCTTGCGTGCTGGACGTCTATTATCGACCCCACTCGTCTCACTCGTCCCGACCGTCCGCTCACGCCTCACGCACACCATGTCCGAGAACAGCATCCCTTACACGCTCCCCCTCCCCGGCGGGATCCCCGACACGCACCGCCCGCACACGGAGCGGACGACGACGATCCTGGTCCCGAAGGAGAACACGGCCTTCCTGAACCCGGTGCAGGAGTACAACCGTGATCTGTCCGTTGCCACGATCCGGGCCTGGAACAATCTGAGGAAGGAGGAGCTCGAGGGCCGGTGGAGGCAGAAGCTGGAGCGCGAGGCGAAGAAGAAGGCTGCGAAGAAGGGCGGAGAGGCGCCCGCGGAGTCTGCTGAGCCCGCTGAGCCCGCCGGGACCGCTGCCGAGGAGAAGAAGGAGAACGGCGAGGCCGAGGCCGGCCCTTCGACCGAGGTATGTCCAGCTCCGAGTCTGTTGCGCATAGCTGACAAGTCTCAGCGCAAGTTCCGCGCGCCCAAGTTCACGATCCTGGAGGCGCTCTCGGCGACGGGACTCCGCTCGATCCGCTACGCCAAGGAGATCCCGGATGTGCGCACCGTGCTCGCGAACGACATCTCGCCCTCGGCGTGCGACGCGATGCGACGAAACGTCGCGCTCAACGGCGTCGGCGAGCCGTCCCAGCCGACTCCCTCCGAGGCCGCCCCCACCGGAGTGACGGACGAGGAGATGGCCGAGAACGCCCCCGACCTCGGCCGCCGCGAGGGCTGCACGGGACACGTGAAGGTGAATGAGGGCGACGCGTGCGCTCTGATGTACTCGCGCCGCGGGCTGCGGGACCGCGTCGAGGTCGTCGACTTGGACCCGTACGGAACCGCTGCGCCGTTCATTGATGCGGCCATCAATGCGCTGGGCGACGGCGGCCTGCTCGCCGTCACGTGTACCGACCTGGCCGTGCTCGCCGGCTCAAACTATCCCGAGAAGTGCTTCTCCAACTACGGTGGCACAGTTGTGAATGCCGAGTACTCGCATGAGGTCGCGCTCCGCCTCGTGCTCAACAGCATCGCGCAGGCCGCAGCCCGGTACGGAAAGTACATCCACCCCCTCATCTCTCTGTCTATCGACTTTTACGTGCGCCTCTTCATCCGTGTCGACACGCGCCCGGCCGAGGTGAAGCGCCTCGCCTCGCAGACTGGCGTCGTGTATGCGTGCGGCTTCTGCCAGACGCCGGTGCTCCAGCCGTTCGGGCGCGAGGTGCAGAAGGAGTCCAAGAAGGGCAACGCGACGACGCAGTACCGCGTCGCGACCGGTCCGACGGCGGCGGGCAAGTGTGAGGAGTGCGGCTCGACGCAGGCGCTGGGCGGGCCGATGTGGCTCGGCCCCATCCAGGACCGCGAGTTCATCTCCCGCCTGATCGGCGAGATCGAGGCCGACAAGGAGCACTACGGCACCTATCCCCGCATGCACGGCATGCTCACGCTGGCGGGCGAGGAGCTCGACGCGCCCTTCTACTTCAGCGCGAACAAGGTGCACGGCTTTGCGCACTCCTCCGCCATGCCGACCAAGAACTACATCTCCGCCCTCCTCAATGCGGGATACAAGGTTAGCCGCAGCCACGCGCTCAGTGGAAGCGTCAAGACCGACGCGCCCCGCAGCTTCGTCTACGACATCATCAGGGAACACGTCAAGGAGCACCCGGTGCGTCTTGACAAGATCTCGGAGATGAGCCCGACACACAAGCTCCTCGCCAAGCCCATGAGCCACACTGTTGACTTTACGCCGCACCCCGATGCCAAGAAGTTTGAGAAGGACAAGGACTCCAAGGCCGTCTTTTACCAGGTTAACCCGCTCCCGAACTGGGGACCGGGAAGCCGCGCGAAGAGCGTCAAGGCTGCCAAGGAGGAGGGCGACAAGGGGGAGAAGAGGAAGAGCGAGGATGCGCCCGAGGGAGAAGCCAAGCGGGCCAAGGTCGATGAGGACGAGGAGGCGGCTATGAACCAGTAGGCGTAGACTCTTGGATACTTTACATTTCGGATTGACTATGTACGCATTATTCTCGACAACAGGGGGCACACAACAAACTCGATTTTTGATGGGAACTTGGGATTATACGCATTCGGAAGTGATTATAGGCGATGTCTGGTGTGGCGAGCTTGATATCGGCATTGAACCGCAGATCCCGGGCACACTTCCACTCCTCTTTCCTTCTGTTCTTCCTTTCTTCTGATCTTCCTCTACCTTTTCTTCTACTCCTTCCTTCCCCACCGAAGGGCAAAACTCGACGAGGCTCCGCTCCGCCTCGCATAGTCGTTAGAAGCGCACCATGGCCAAATCGGCGAAGGTGGGCGGATATCGCGGCTGCGTATGCACGATGTCGAGCACAAACTCGTCCTTATCCTCCTCCTCGCCGAGCGTGCGCGACCGTACGTGTCCGAGGTCGGGTAACGGGCTCTCGGGGGCGAGGTACGCCGTCCCCAGGGCTAATGGCGGAATATCGTCTGGGTCGCCACTCTCAGCAGGCATGAGTAAGAGCACGCTGATGGCGATCGGGCCGTCACTGGTGCTCGGTGCGGCGCCGCGTTTCGGTGCCGGGCCTGTGGGACTGAGCGCGAGAGGCTGGTGTCAGCTGTGTACTGGCTAGATAGCTCACCTGGGTCAGCTCGCCCAGCTCCTCTTCTTCCTCGGATACACGGACGAGACGGACGCCGGGGCCACGAGCGTCACTCGGCCCCCCGGCGTCCATGCTCCCCCTCGCCTTCTCCTTTTCCTTCTCCTTGCTTTCTCCCTCCGTACCACTCGTACTGCTCGTCGCCCCGCTACACCTGCTATCCCTCCCCCTCCCCGCAGCCTTCTCGTCCAACATCACCTCCCACATCTCAGGCCGCCTCGGTCTCCTGCGCACAACATACCGGGGTTCCCAGTATGCACTCCCGTACCCCGCAAGGAAGGTATCCCACCACCCGCCGACGCGGGCCCAGAACCCCCCCTCTGGCCTCGGGGGCGGGGCCATGCCTGCTCGCTCCGGATAAACTCTTGTGACGAGGTAGTACCGCAGGAACAGGGTGAGGACGATCGCGACGAGCGCGGCGCCAATAAAGCCTAGCCCTAGGCTTAGTATCGTCGTCGTTGGCAGCGTGGCCGTGCTCTGCGCCTCGGTCGTTTCCGACGGCTCTGGCGCCGAGGCGCGTATTCGGAGATGGCCATGATCGGGAAGGGACCGGAGTGACCGGAGAGACCAGCCGGCGGGGGATATCCGGTCCCTAGCCTGGGGTGGTGCCGGTGGTGGTGCGGTGGCGAACCGGAGGAACATTATGTGTGTAACAGTGGTGGTGGTGAGATGGTCATCGCTGGCGATGGGGAGGACAGCGACGGGAGAAGGAAGGAGTTATATCTTTAGAAGACAGGCGTTAGGAGATGGCCGTCGAGGAACGCGGGTGACAGCATGACAGCACTAGTCAGCAACGAACGTTGGATTTGGTATTGCCTCCCCTTTGTTGTTGCATCATGGTGCCGTTGGCGGATGGTGCCCGCATGCCGCACAGTCACGATGCGCCCTTTGCACTTTACAGATTAGCTCGTGGCTCGTGTGGAGGAGGCGGTGGAGGCCCCAGTGCGGGTGTGCGGGGTCCTTTGGGCTGAGTCAGTCATGCGCTCGTATTCAGATCGGCAAGCATGAAGGGGGGGCACATGACCTCGACCTGAGCATTGTGATCGTTGACTCGCCCGGTACGACCGGTGCGATACGGCCGAACCGGCCCAAAGTTGCCAAGGTACATTCTCATTCAGCGTACAGATGAGGAATGCACTGCTGCATAAGGCTCAACGGATATTAGCCTTGGTTTAAGCGCTCACTACGTAGAGTACGGTCCGTTATCCCGTGGATGGGAGGGAGGAAGACCCACTGCTCCACTCTCGTGCGGTGCTTGGTCATCTGCCTCGCTTGGAAATCTGCAATCTGGCGGTAATGGATACGGATATGAGCGATTGCCGCGAGAGAAGGGCGGACGGGTCGGGTATGCCTCGGCACGTAGCTGCAACATGTTGAGACGAGACAGGATCTGAATGCTTGGCCATTGCCGCACAGCAGTCGGAGAGCAACGACGACAATCCTCAGCTTGTCGCCACCCGAGATCCACCACCCTGCACGTTCTGGGCCTCCACACGGGGCTGGACCCGGCTCACTACTTGAGTCCGCAAGTCACGTGCAGCTGAGGTGAGGATGAGTCGACTGTCCTATTTTGCTTCCGAAACACGCTACGCTCACTGAACGCACACCAAGCGCGCACGGACCAGCCAGCCAGCCAGCCAGCCAGCCAGCCAGGCGCAGATGGCGGGTGGAGATTTAGCCCCATGCCCATGTCTTCCCTCCTCATTCTACGGAGTTCACACGCATACTCCTGTCATCTGTTTACACCTCCGCACCCAACCACACCCACTCCCACCCACTCACCGAACGCCGTCACGCCGAAGCCCCTGCCGCACCCCGCGCACCCTGTCGGCCCCCCCCCCTCGGTCCCACTCGGGCCCATCTAATCTATCGCATACACGGACATCAACACAACCCCACCGATAAGCATATCCCCTAGAAGCCATGGCAGACCAGGAGCTGTATCAGGAGCAGGACACGAGTGCCGCTCTCAACACACTCTTCCACACCACGCAGGAAGAGTACCCCCTCGAGCTGTCCATTGATCCAGCCCTGAGCGAGGGCGCAGAGGGCTCGGCGTCAGCGGCGGCGACGGCGCTGGCAGGGCCGGCGTCAGACCCCGCCGATGCCTCCGAGTCCGCTAACGGCGCCGAAGGAGCAACCGGAGGTACGCAGGGAGCGACCGAGAGCCCCGATGAGCCTCCGCCAAAGCGGCGCGCAACCAGCCGAGCGAACATGCTCGCGCGCGGCGGTGCTTGCGAGTTCTGCAAGCGCCGTAAGCTCAAGTGCACTGCCGAGCTGCCGCAGTGCGCGTCCTGCCGCCGCACCGGGCGTGAGTGCGTGTACTCGCAGAAGAAGCAGCGGTCCCGCGTGCGTATTCTCGAGGACAGGCTTATGGAGCTTGAGAAGCGGCTCTCTGAGCGCGATGCGGGTGCCGGCGGGACGCAGGCGGGCTCAAGGCCGAATACGGGCACGGCCGACTCGACGCCGATGGCCAACTATGATGCGCCGAGCAGTGGTGTCGACCTCTTCAGCCTCGGTCTCGGGGACGGACTCACTCTCGCCGATGTACCTATGAAGCGCACCGAGCCGGACCTCATGACGCTCGCCGACGCTGCCGCTGCCGACACGGGACGGTATCCGTGGGAAGGCATGAGCGGGCAGGACATCGCGAGCGCGCTCGTCAAGCACATTAACGACAAGGACAAGGGCATCGGGCAGAAAATCCTGCAGCATCTGTGAGCTCTCCGGATGCTGTCTTATAGCTGACCCCAGGCTCCAGATCTACTCTCAGTCGTCGCCGTACCGGCTGGTATCGACGGTGGTGTCTCCGCAGATGCTCTTCGCGCGCGCCTCCGGTCCGGCGCTGCAGCACCCGCACAACAGCCTCATTGCTGCTTTGGTCCCGAACATCATGTGGATGTCGCCGAGTGAGACGCTGCACAACCCCCAGACGATCAGCACGGTCACAGAGGCGCTGGTCCAGCTTTCTCGTGTGCTCTCCGCCGCCGGGCTGGCAAACATGGACCCGCGGATCGTGGACCTTGTCGCGGCAGCTTCTCTGCGCTGCATCGCATTGACGTCGCAGGGGCGGTTCGTGGACGGGTGGAACGAGAACTCGCACGCTGCAGGTCTGATCTGGAGTACGGGAATGGGCAAGCTCGGCGGTGTCGGCGAACTCTTCCTGTCGCCGGGACAACGGCCTACTGACCGCGCGGCGCGTGTTCATCGCGAGGAGCGCTTGCGCATGATCAGAGGCAAGGGCCAGATCGTGCCACCCGCAGCGGACCGCGCCGAGCTCGCCGAACGCATCCGTCTCTTCTGGAGCGCATACCTCATCGACCGATCCAGTGCGCTGGGCTGGTGCTGGCCCGCGGTGCTTGACGAGCGCGAGATCAGCACGCCGTTCCCGCACGACGACGCCGAGGGCGACGACGCACTCTGCGAGCACACGACGCTGAACGACTTTCTGGCTGGCCGTGCCGTCGGCGGCCCCGATTCCCTCCTGACCGCGACAATCAAGGGCGTCACGCTGGCATATGAAGCCTCTCGACTTCTCGACCGCGCGCCCTCTCTCGCGAACGCGGAGGCGACGTCCCGTCTCCTGCGCCTAGTCAAGCGACACATGGTGACGCTGCGCCCCTTCGAGCCGTCGAGCCGCGAAGAAGCCCTACGCGACGCAGGCTGGAACGACGTGTGGATGCAATGCCACGCGGCCGAGATGATGCTCTACCTGAAGGAAGAGATCGACGCGCCGTCACCCCCCGAAGAGCTCGAGGCGCGGGACAAGGCGATCGACGCGGGCCTCAGACTCTGCGCGGCCGTCGAGACCGCGCTCAATGCGGGCGACACAGATCTGGCAGGGTACGACATGACGGCCCCCGTGATGTGGTACGTGTGCGGGCGGAGCTTCCACCACCTCGCGCGCCGCGTGGAGGCCAGTGGCGTGCAAGCGGACAGGGAGCGCGCAGAACTGCTCAGGGAGAAGCTCCAGTTCCTCGTCGAGGCGACGCAGAAGATGCAGAAGGCCATGCGGCTTGCCGAGGTGCATGCCCAGATGCTGTACAATGTCAGCAACGACAGCGAGATCATGCTCGGAGAGTATGTCCGCCCGGATAATGTCGATGTCAACGTTAGCGTGGAGGGGGTTTAGGGGGCTCCCTTCTGACGCCGAGGCCGAAGCCGTCGGCGGAGGCCGAGGCATCTGCCACGGCTGGCGGGGACGAAAGGCTATGATCACGAGACACGCACACGGAGGAGACGACTGGAGTCAGGGGGGAGCATTAGAGATGTAATGCGGTAGATGATAGGAGATAGAAGCAGGGCTCGCGCACCGCTCGCAGTACACTTTTCGGGTCAATGTAAAATGCATAGTAGAATGAACAACGATGGAGGAGGCTAGATAGGAGATACTCGGATCGGGAGTAGGAAGACAGATGTGGCTCTACGGGAGATAGCTGGGGTGGTAATGATACGGATTATATGCAAGAGTGCGGGGTGGACTCGGGCTGGAAGTCGGCTGGAAGTCTAGGCTGAGAACTGGACAGGGGCTCGGGCAGTCGAGGCCGCTACGGGTGCTGCAGACTGTGCTGTTGCTGTTGCTGTGCCTGCTGATTCGCCGCCCCGCTGACAGTAAGGTACGTCCTGCTCTTCTCGTCGTCTGGCGCGTCCTTGCCGCCCGCCGCGTCGTACTCTGCAAACTCGAGCTGGTTGAGGTTTTTCACGAGGTTGAGGAACCGCTCCGTCTTGATAAACTTGGGCACGCTGTCCATCGCCATGAGCTTGAAGATGTGGTACTGGATGCGCTCGTAGAGATAGACGAGGTTCTGGAGCTCCTTTGCGTGCAGCTTTGCCGGGACGCTGTGTCCGTCGGCGCCTGTCTGTGTCGCGCCGCCTGGGTTGGAGTGCAGGATCTCGTTCATGTAGTTGATGAGCTCGGCGCGGATCTGGTGGTCGAGGTTGAGCTCGCTCGGCGCCGCCGGGATCAGGTACGTGTTGTAAATCACAAAGGTGAGGAGGATGAGGTCGTTTTCGTGCTTCTCCATCGCGCCGTGTGGTGGCTGCTGTGCGCCGGCGGCTGGCTGCGGGCTGCCGGGCTGCGGACTGTTGCTGGCGGCAGCAGCGGCAGAGGACGACTTGTTGAAGCGGCGCTTGAAGTCCTCGACGTCGAGCCAGAACGAGAGATTCTCCTCGCAGAAGTTGCTCCGTAAGTATTCGCGGAAGAGGGAGCGGAGAGCAGGCTCCTGCAGGATCTGCTTCAGACGCGCCGTGTGCGAGTCCTTGGACATGTTGATCTGTTTCGGTTCTGGCGGGGCGGAGACGGGCTTCTCGGCGAGGAACTCGGCCATGTTCAGCGGCTTGCTTGCCGGACCTGAGGACGGGTCGGGCGACGACGCAGCAGACAACGTCACCTGCGACGGCACCTTGGAGCCCGTTGGCGGCTGGTTCCACCGCGCGACCTCCTGCCCCAGCTTGGTGATGCAGTACGTCGCCTTCTCGCTCGCGCGGTACTCACCCTCGACCATGAGGGCGCCTGCTCCGCCTCCGGCACCGCCGTCGCGCACAGTGACGACGACAGAGTGGTCGCGCGCCCGCGTCCGATCGTTCACGAGCTGGATGAAGCCGTACCGCACAAAGTGAGCCAGCACCTCGCTCGCCTCCTCGATCCCGATCACTGTCGTGAAGTCGAGCAGCCAGTCGATCGCCATCATCGCGTTGAACTGGAACTCGCGGTCTTTCACGCGCACGACGATGCCGAGCGTTCGGTCCGGGGCGTCCTGCGGCGGCGCACCCTTGTTGTGCGACCGGTAAAAGTACTGTTCGTACAGGACCTCATCGGAGAGACGGGTGATGTTGGGCGACTTGCCGACGAAACGCTTGAAGAGCACCTCAAAGATGTTCTTCGTCACTAGGATCTCGTCGTCCTGCTGCCGGCGCTCGAGGTGGAGGAGCTTCATGCAGATCGGCTGCGAGGAGAACACGGACAGCAGATGATCAGAGGCAATGCCGTTCTTCGTGATGAACCGCTCCAGAATGTGCAAGCCCTTGCTCGTGATCATGTATATCCCCCGATCTCGGAAGTTGCTCGAGCCCAGGTCGGTCGCGCACTCGATCAGGTGTGCGTCCACAAAGTGCTGTCCTATTCCCCGCGCCATCTCGCGCGTCATCGTAAACGTCGTCGTTGTCGTCGTCGTGATGATTCGCGTCGGGTCCTTTGGGTCGACGGACCGGTTCGACTGCGAGAACTTGAGACTCGCCAGGTTCGTGCATGCCTCGTCCCTGCCTGTCAGTTCCAACCAGCCGAGCTCTAACTCACGTCGTGAACGAGTTTGGGTACGTCTTGAAGAACGACCGGTGCGTGCTCAGGTTCAGCGAGACGATCAGCGTCGAGAACAGATCCTGCGTGTCCTTGGCTTGTCAGCACGTTCCCACCGAGGAACTAACCTTGACGAACGGTCTTCCGCGCTTCGTCGTCTTCATCAGGTGTGAAGACATGGTTGATGTTTGACCAGACATCGTGCCGGGTCACAAATCTTGATGCTGGTCGCTCCGAGGCAAGGCAAGATTTAGGGTGTGTGATGGGATGTGGTGGTAAATTTGCCGCTAAGGCGGATAGCTTGCGACTTGGGCTTCCCTCTCTGCTGCGAGTGATATACCGTGTCTTCTCTCGCTGAGGGCGCAGCGGCCAGTACCGCAAGTGGGAGAGCGGGAGAAGAGCGCAGGCGAGCGGAGCCGGACTGGGGGAAAGGTGCAGGCGGAGTCGGAGACTGGAACGACTGGAGCTCTTGGCGTGAGACAATCGAACAGTAAAGGTAATTCCTTCCTCGAGCGTCGCGCGAGTCGCAGGTTGAGTCAAAGGAGGAGGGCGGCTAAGGGGACGGCGGCGACGGCGATAGATCAAGGATCAGGCTGTGCCGAGTAACAAGTCGGTTTCGTGTTCTGTGTTCGATGTCTTGTGTTTCAAAGGCGACAGGCGAACAGTGGTGTCGGGTGATCGCTGGGAACCGTGCTGCGGGGCTGGGTCTCGGTCGGGACTGACGGTGATGGAGATAGGTGTTGTGTCTTGTTGTGTCTAGGGTGTCTGGTGACTGATGAGTAGTACAACGCAAGTGGTATGAGTAAGTGGTACAAGGACAAAGGTTGAGAACAAGAGCGAGCACCTGCTGGGCGAGTCGCTTGGTGGTGATAGATTTGCTGGGCTTAGGCGGGAGTCCTTGCCTCCCTTGTCCTGGTGTGCGGGTGTGGTCTTGGTGGTCGCTGGCGCTCGTCGGGCGCAGGCGTCAGGCGCCAGACGGACTCAGGCGTTGCAGGCGTTGCGGGCTGCGGGTACGGGTGGTGCAGGCATGCAGGCAGGTCGGTGGTTGTGGGTGAGGTATGGGGACGAACGGGGAGTGCGGGTGGTACCTCGTCGAGCAACCTGGGCACCTGGACAGTGGACCACTGAGACTCGAGACTCGTGCTGTCTGCTCGGGCTCAGTCGGGTGCTTTTACAATGAGGACAGAGGGAGACAGTTGAAACGAGCGATCATAGCGCACGCTCTTTTTCCTTTTGTCGACGCCAACATTACCCTTTGTTCCCTCTTGCTCTTCTCTGGCCGTGTGCACAAGTCCGAGTGTCCCTGCGATGATCCCTTGGCTGAGGCTGAAGGAATTCCAGGATATCGAGAGCGCCGCGGACCGGAGCAACAGGAGCGACAGGAACAGCGAGCCAGCGATCTGGAGCGAGTCGTCCAGAGCTCTGTAACGGTGAGCCAGAGCCAGAGCCAAAGCTTGCCCTTCCCTGCCACATTCACCCAAACCCGGTTCGACCCAGATCCAACCTCTTTTTGTCTGTTTGAGCGAGCCGGCCTTCTGTCGGGGGATAAGGATCCTGCGCAAAGAGTTACCATTCGTGTCTGCCATCTGTAACGAGCGCCCAGGTCTGAGACGCGGCGTTCTCCGCCGTGACCCAGTGCCTCCTGTTCTTTTGTCCAGCTTCGGAGGAGAAACGAGAAACATCTGACGTCTGACAACACACCTACTCACCCACAAACAGAAACACCCGCCAGACTCAGACGACTTCGCCCTCTGTTCTGCGAGAACACACCCAGGGCAGAGCCTTCTGCCCTTTCGCTGCCCTCCTGCTCATTGCGCGCTGCCCTTGAGCGAGAACGCCACGTTTTCCAGCGCTCCGTCCAGGTGCCCCGACTGGCCGACTGGCCCTAGCGTGTTCTCCCGACAGCGCCGGGCGAGCAGAAACGTCCATCGCCAAAAGTCGCCATGACTCGCGATGAGGATCCGTCGCGGGCGTCCACAGGCGTCGAAGCCGTATGCGGGCGTTGGGCGTCGCCCACTATTGCCTGACTTTTGCAAAGGTTGCAAAGGTAGGTGGCGTCGGGCGTTTTACGACCAGAGGCGACCAAAGGCGACCAGAGGCGAAAGACGGGAACAGCGGTCGACGGTGCAATAGCAAGCCTTGCCTTGAGTTGTTGCAGGCTGCAGGGTCCAGGGAAGGCACCGGCATGAAGGTCTCGCTCTCCGCCCAGAACACAATACGTAATGGCCACTACGACGATCCACCGTGATCTCTGGTCGTGATCCTGTTGGTGCTGCCCGTGATCCAGTGATCCACCGTTCCACTGTTCCGGCACAGCAGTGTTCCTGCGACCCTCACTCACTCACTCCCTCACTCCGGAACGTCGCTCCTGGTGTCTGTTGTCCGGGACACTGGCACGGCCCTTGCAATGTGCGCTTTCATGTATCGCCTTCGTCCTCTCGCGCTTGCCCTCGCACGTCGCACGTCTCGCATCGACGCCATACGTATCAGGCTGGAACCGCTCATCTCAGTGGCCAGACTCGATAGGCTTTCGAGGCAGATGTCCTATCCATGTGCGCTAACTGCCGAGCTGACATTGTGGGCAAGCGGTCCACCCACTCACAGCTAATCTAGAGAGTCACCGAGACCGAGCGTTGCCGATGCCGCCCGCACACACACAACGATACCGCACCGCCCTGCTGCCGAGTGCTGTTGCTAGCCCACGTGCCCGTCCGTCTGCCCGGCTGCTCCTCTGGCCTTCCTCGACACCGAGTCCTCCCCCACCCCCTCTCCGCTTGCTGTGATGCTCTGTCCACGCCCTTGAGCCAGTCGATACAAGGGCAGGGCTAAGTTTGTCGTAGCGCGGCGTTTCGCATTGAGTCATGAGCCATGAGTCCGGCCTAGATCATCGCGCCTTGCCGCTTGCCCACCAGTGCTCTACTCTTCATTCGTCCGGCCAGCTGCGCAGCGTCGCAAGACAGCACCCGGCTTGTCCGGCTTGTCAGTGCGGCAGACGGCATGAATCACACCCCCGACTGTGACCCCCGACTTCCAACCCCGACCCCGGCCTGTACCTCCAGGGGCCGCCGGCGCTCAGACACCCGCGTGTCGCCGTCGCTATCCGATACACAGATACAAACACATAAGCATGGAGGAAGGGCGAGAATTTGCCGTCTGGTCTGGGGTCTGGCTCCGCATACTCGTCCCCGATCGTTTCTTGACCGAAAGCGGTAAGCAGTCAGTCCACCCGCCGTTCTGTTCCACCTCCCACAGTCATGGCTCTCGAGGCCGTCCGACGTCGATCTGAGCTCAGTGCCCACCAGCGTATCTCTGACATTGACTACCCAGCTCAACCAACAGACCAATCCGCCACGGTAGTCCGTATCCGCACGCTCAACTTCAACGGGGAAGTAGGTCAGCATTGTCAGTTGGTGATTCCTGTAGGGTATCTTTCCGTTATGGAGCACGCAAAGGAACGAAGGCACCTGTGCTCGACGACAACCTGGCCTTACTAGAGTGTGTAGTTTTACAGCTGGAATACACGACAGTATACACGACAACAATATAAGACCGTAGCTTGTCGCTGTACTCGTCGGTTGAAGGGGGTCGGGCAGGACCTAGGCGTTCAGGAGACTCAGTTGGCGTCACTGGGGGCGATGGACCTTGCACTGGGCCAAGCCTTGGCGTCTCCCCGTCTCCTGCATGAGCATTCTGGTCGATAGAGTCACGGAGTCGATCACAGCGAGGACCGAGGCGTAGTGGTCGTGCCGTCCGCGGGGTGGAGTTGCATCAGCTAGACCGGAATGGTCTTCCCTCTCTCCCTATAACGTCCGCATACCCATAACTATGACCATCTGCTCTCCCTCCCGCCTCTCTCTCTCTCTTCAAGCTTCTTCCGATCTAATGACTACCTCTCAAAAGTGTAGCCAGACCAGACCACAGCTTGCGTAGAACAGAGCGGCATGGCGCTGTTGTGGTAGTACATACCCCGAGCCCGATCAGCAGCATGCCAACCTGAGTCGATCGGGACGAGCTCTCTTATCTTGGCACCCAGCACACAGAGCGCGAGTTTGGCTTACGTAAAAGGGATCTGCGGACATGGCCGATGGAGGTTGGCCGCCTGAACCAATGGCGTCCCACGAAGCGCTGGATGAATGGCCATGACGCGCAGCTGCAATGCCATGAAACCTTAATTCGTGTTTAGCGCCGAGTCATTTGGATTACATTTTGATCCCGCGCCCTCAGTTATCTCTGCGTGAAAGACCGTCATTCCTCTGCCAGAATGCCGGGGGAGCAGGGGGGTGCAAAAATTTCACGTGACAGTGTCGCGCAAAAATATCGAGTTCGGCCCAGCGCTGCGCTGTGTCCGCTGCGGGGTATGGCCAGGTATGGGCCCCTGCTGTCGTGCGCGCACAGAAGGCGAGGCTCAAAGGCATGCATGGGGGAGAGACATTTTTGGCCTCGCGAGCAGAGGGAGACCCTGAGTTAGCGACTGTGCAGCGCAAGAGACTAAGTTCTGGCCTGGCCACCACACACCACGGCCAACAGTTTGGGCGGACGAGCGGACGGTCACCGACGACGCTACTTGGTCGTTTGACCTCATTAATTTCTTCCCCCTCGCCGTCACGCTTGGCTCTTTCACTTCCACCCTTCCACCCATCAAGAAAAAGTCGACCCCCCGACCGTTGTGGCTACACACACCCGACCCAGTGCATAGCCCCCTTCTTCTCTCCTCAGTCCCCGGCAACTGAGGATAAGAATTTTCGCCCTCCCCCCACCCGCACCATTGCTGCCTGAGTCCTCCTCCGCTTTCGCTTCCCAGGAGCTTCAGCCCTTCCTCCGGGACATACTCTCTTCGTCAAAACCCGCGCTACACCACCTTCGCGCCACTGAAGCCAGCAAGCTATGGCCGTCGACCACGGATCCGTTGTGCAACCGAGCGCGCCCGAGATTCTGAACGATGACTCGTTCCCCGGTCCCTTCGAGGGCCCCGAGAAGCTGCTCGAGGTGTGGTTTGCGCCTTCGCCGGCGATGATGGAGGCGCGCATGCGTGCGGCGGGCAAGCCGTCGTCCGCCGTGAGGGAGGACGGAACGCGCGTGCGGGGGCTGCGGTGCGTGCCGCGCGCTCAGTGGGAGGAGATGCTCGACATTGTCAAGTGCAAGGTGCTCTCGGTCGTGCAGGGCGAGGAGCTCGACAGTTACCTGCTCTCGGAGAGCAGCCTGTTCGTGTACCCGCACTACATCATCCTGAAGACGTGCGGTACGACGCTCAACCTCCACGGTCTGGGGCGTATCAACGCCATCGTCGCCGAGCACTGCGGCCTCGACAGCCAGTGGCGCCTCTTCTACAGCCGCAAGAGCTTCTTCTTCCCCGAGCTCCAGAAGGGACCACACCGCGAGTGGAGCCACGAGGTCGAGTTCCTCGAGTCCGGAGCGAGCGGACACGGATACGACGGCAACGCCTACTATGTCGGCCCCATCAACCGCGACCACTGGGTGCTCTACCTCACCTCGCCGGACGACAGCGTGCTCGAGGGTCTCGAGGAGGCCGCGCCGGCGGCCTCCGCCGAGGCTGTTGAGCGTCCACTCCAGCTGCCCCCGCCGTCGGGCTTCTGCGACCAGACGCTCGAGATCCTCATGACCCACCTGCGTCCCGAGGGTCGGGAGCCGTTCTTCGTCCCCGCCGGCGTCGAGAAGACGGGCCACGAGCTCGGCGTCGACATCTCGCGGCAGCTCGGCATCGACGCGCTCTTCTCCCCCGACGAGACCTCGCTCGACTCGTTCGGCTTCGAGCCCTGCGGATACTCGGCCAACGCCGTCATCGGCACGGGTCTGCCCGAGAGCAACGGAGGATACTTCACGATCCACGTTACGCCCGAGGAGGGCTGGAGCTTTGCGTCCTTCGAGTGCAACGTGCCCCTGCCCGCCATGTCGCCCAGCGCGTGGGCGTCGCAGTCCGGATCGCCCGACAAGGCTGCTCCCCTGGCCATCGCGAACGGCAACGGCAAGGAGGCGAACGGTGCCAACGGTGCCAACGGCGCCAACGGGCACGAGAAGGCCGCCAACGGCTTCGCAGCCCAGGCGAACGGGCAGGGTGCGGCGCGCCCCGACCTGCGCTCGCTCATCTCGCGTGTGGTCGACATTTTCCAGCCAAACCGCTTCAGCGTGACGCTCTTCGTGTCAACGGAGAACGACACGAGCAGCGCGGACGCGATCCCCACCGACATTCTCGGACGCTCGTTCACGCGGCGCGACAAGATCGGCTACGAGTTTGAGGGGTACGACCTCGTCTTTGCCTGCTTTGAGCGCAAGGGGTGGAAGGAGCCCAAGAAGCCGGCCTCGGCTGCGGGCTCGATGGCGGGCTCGGTCGCCAGCATCAAGGCGCTCGAGTCATGACATTGCTGGAATCAAGACACATAAAAAGAGCCAGGACAACAGGCTCACACTATCCCCTCACCCCCTCATCCACTCCCATCCCATCATTCCACTTTCACTCTTTCACTACACATCTAGAGATTTATGCCCGTGTACTGGGGATGCCATCTTGTTAATGTACGATGAACGTTTTGCTGCAACCGGGGTCGCTAATGGAACAATAACATGGGAGATTTGGTACAAACTACACTTCGTCGTCGGTGGTATCGCTTTCGTACAGCTGCCCTCCGTCTTCTCCTTCTCCTACTGTTCTCCTCCTCCACGCCCGCTCGTCCGCGCTCCTGCACACTTTGGCAGAGGACGAGGCAGTGCCCCGCTGTCGCCGCGTCGTAGAGCTGCGCTCCAGCTTATCCGAGACCGCCCCACGGTCCCCTCAGCCTCCGTGCCAGCTGCATGTCCTTCGTCATGAGCGTAACACGCTTGGCATGGATAGCGCACAGGTTCGAGTCCTCGAACAGGTGCACAAGGAACGCCTCCGTCGCCTCCTGCAAAGCCAGGATGGCCGAGGACTGCCACCGCAGCTCACCCGCCCTACGGGACGTGAGGTTGAGGGCGACTTCGCGGACCTGGGTGTGTCAGCTGACAACAAAACCGTTCAGCTCCTCACTCTTCGTCTTCCTACGCGGAAGACAGGATGTGAGCGGAGCACGAGAACACTCACAACACGACTGAAGGGCAGCTTGGCGATGAGCAAATCCGTGCTCTTCTGGTACTTCCGGATCTCCTGCAGCGCGAGCGTGCCGGGACGGTAGCGGCGCTTCTTCTGCGGAGCTGCCGCGCCGGAACCTAGGCCGCTTCCTGTTTGTCAGCTTTCGAACTTGGATCAGCTAAAGCAGTGAACACGTCGCTCGTGCTCGCAACCTCGTCAGGGCTGAGTTGGAGGGAGAGTGACGGAGGACGCAAACACTCACGCCGCACGTCCTTGCCGAGTCCTTGCCCGGTCGAGCTTCGGGCCGTATTCCGGTTGATGACGGCTCCGGGTACGCCGGCGGGGTTGGCTATTGTGCGCGCCATGGTGACCTGGCGATCGAGGAAGGGTGCGAAAGAACGTCGAGCGGACGGTGAGCGGGAAGTCAAAAGAGACGTGGGCAATGTGCAAGTGGAGATGAAATTGTGGCAGGCGGAGCAGGCAAATTGTGCTAGTGTTCGTCTCAGGTCGCTTGTGTGCCTGTGCTCGCCGAGATGCACGTTGACGGTCGGTGGGATAATGTCGAACGCAGAAATCAGGTTTGTTGTGATCGTTTAGGAGACGGAGAGGTCTAGTCACCCGATATTTCAACCTGGAGCTAATGGCCGCCACGTGACATTACCACCCATTAGCAACATCTTGCGTGCCTTAGCTGGCGACCTCCACCAGCTCACCTCACCTGCTGCTGCGGCTCACCGCGGTGTCCCCGCGTCCAAAGTCGGCGTTCTCGCTGTCCTTCCCTCCGTTAGATAACCCATGCTCCGAGGACTCCGGGGTACACTCGCTTCTGCCAATCTCGGACTCAGGAACTTCTCGACGACAGCAAGCAACATGGTTCTCCGCGTCGGCTGGCACCGCGAGCACTTCCTCTCGCCCCTCCTCCAGCTCGCTGAGCAGGATGGAGGGAAGACGTTCACCCTCGTCGAGTGCCCGGGCGGCACCGGCGACATGCAGGCCAAGCTGAAGAACGATGAGATTGATGTGTGCATTGGTGAGTCGTGGGCGCCGTTCGAAGGGCCCCCCTTGAGTCGCCTCTCGCCTGCTCCAACCTCGAGACAGGTGGAGGAAGGCAGTGGGGAATACGAGCCTAGATTGCTTCCAACGTAGCTGACCCCAGCTTTGACTGATGCTCTGACCGCCGGTATCGCGAACGGGCAGAAGTCTTACAAGCTCGTCGGACGGTATATTTCGTCGCCTCTGCGCTGGGCTATTATCACGGGCAAGGACTCGAAGTACCAGACCGTCGACGACCTGAAGGGCACGACGTTTGGTATCTCGCGTCTCGGATCGGGATCGCAGGTGAGTCTTCTCCAGCTGCTATTGCTTCTGTCCCAGCTGATCGCAGGTTATGGCTAGCGTTCTCTCGCTGAATGAGGGATGGAGCCAGGCGGACCAGCCGCAGTTCAAGGTTGAGGGTCAGTTCAAGCCGCTGCGCGACTCCGTCAACCGGGGCGACACCTCTGTTTTCCTGTGGGAGTGGTTCACGACCAAGCCGTACGTCGACAGTGGTGAGGTGCGCTTCATTGGCAGCGTGTACACGCCGTGGCCGTGCTGGTCGATCGCTGCCTCGCCGAACGCCGACAATAAGGAAGTCTCTTCCTTCCTTGAGGCTCTCCAGCCTTACGTGCGCAAGTTCGACTCGGAGGAGTCGCGTGCCGGCCCTGCGGTTGAGTTCGTCGCCAAGACCTTTGGCCAGCAGCCTGAGGACGTCAAAGAGTGGCTGAAGTCGGTCAAGTGGGAGCACAACCTTGACGAGGTGTCCGAAGGAGTTCTCAAAACCACTCTCGAGACACTCGAGAAGGCCGGTGTCGTCAAGGACGCCAAGTACGACATCAAGGACTTTGTCAACACCGATGTCGCCAAGGTCGTTGCTTAGACGTAGGCGTATCTAGACAAATGCAAGTTATGAAGTCATGGTTGATCATTCCCAAGCCATCAGATCGAAACCCAGCCCTGCTCAGCCCCGATGTCACGCGCTTATCAGTGGAACATGTTTCAGTGCTATCTCCCTTGTTGCTATACTGCTACCGACTGCATCATTACTATCATGATATGTTGCTGCTGCTTCTTACTTGGTCCACTTGTCCCAGAGGTTCTTTCCCTCCTTTTGGGCCTGGTTGGCCTCCTTCTGAGCCTCGTTCTTGATCTCGTTCCACTTGGAGTTGGCGACGTCGGCGGCGCTCTGGGCCTGGTTCTTGGCCTGGTTCCATCCGTCCTTGGCCTGGTCGGCGGCGTCCTTCCACTGGTCCTTAACGGTCTGGCTCGCCTGGTCCCACTGCTTCTGAATGTCCTCGCTCCACTTCTCGCCACGGCGCTCCATCGAGCGGAGCTGGTCGTAGGTGACCTTGCCGGTCTGCGGGGTCCAGAACGAGTCCTGGCCGGGAACACCCGCGACGTGGGTGACAATGGCGCCGACGGGGATACCGGCGCGGCGCTCGGCAATGGCACGCTGAGCGTCGTAGGCGACCTCCTGGAACACACGCATCTTGCGCTCGCTGTCGGGCATGTCGTGCTTGACCTTGTAGATGCCGGCGAGAGAGCCGATAGCGAATCCAAGCATCGTACCGCAGAGCGACGTAGTCACAGCAGCCATGAACTTGAACGATGACGGCGGCGCCGGGCGCTTCTTGCCCAGAGAAATGTAGGCGGGGATACCGAGGAGTGCTCCGGCGACCGTGCCGTACTTGACGGCGTTGCCAGAGGACTTGAGAACCTGGACGTCCTTCGTAGAGATGTCGCCTTGGACGTGAGCTCTGCACCGGCACTGCTCACAAGAGCAAGAGGGAGCAACTCACCAGCCTCAATTCGGCGACGGAGAGAGTCACGGGCGATCTCGACCTCGAACGGCGCGGTCGGCTGCGCGCCGTAGTCCTTCATGAAGGTCAGGTCGTGGTCATCGTGGTTGTTGGAGCTGGAGCTGGAGCCGGTCATGGTGTCTTTTTGGTTGGGTTGATGAGAAGGATAGTCGTCTAAATGCAAGCAACGGGTTATATAGCGATCTGCATCGGCCAACATTTACTGGCTGGCTGGCAAACCGGTTTCTCTCGGTTCTCACTCGAAACGTCCGAGGTCGCAGCGTACAACCGCTACAACCGCATGTGGAAGACATTCGAACTCAATGGCATGTCTCAGCCCAGCCAACCAGACTTGTACGCCGATGACATCACCACCATGTCCATCACGGCAACCCGAGAACATCACCGAACTCCCGGCCAACCACCACTGTCCGCTCGCAATGTATCCAGGGCCTCGACGACCGCATGAACCTGGCCGTGGCCATTGATCATCGACGACTCCTGCGTGCGGTTCTGTAATCCTGCAATGACAGTGAATGCCTGTCGATCTCCTGAACGGCCATGAAAAAAACAGCGACGACGTTGCCCCGCCCTTCTGATCCACTTCGCACCGCAGACAACTCGCTGAAGGTATGCGGCGCCCTCGCGGCGCTCGCGGCGTCCGAGGACCCCGATGAGAAAACTAATTCGGGAGCCGTTTGTCTATCGTTAGCGCTTTAGCGAGCGCCTGCAACATGTGAGCTTGAGCGTCCGATTCCGATTCAGCGTCACTGCTGATCAGCCGATCACCCGTCATGTGCGCCAACCGCAAGGGCCTGGCACACAGAGAAGGTTCATCCACGGTGCTTATCACCGCACCCGGGCTGCATGAACTATACGTGATGCATAAGGTGTCATACTATGTGCTATGGGCTGCTTGGCTTTACTACTTATTACAATGTCCGACTGAGTTTCTAAGGAACGTGTGATTAAAACTTGTTCGCATCTTGCCTCGACTTGAACGAGTTGTAGCTCTCCCTCTGCCTGCGGCTGGGCGGGGGATCGAGCATCTGCGTGTGATTCTGGTGGTGCTGGTTCATGATGTCTGCCATGTTGCCATGACCATTACCCAACGGAGGAGTGCCCATGGGACTGCCCCCATTGCCCTCGAGGGCGCGGTATGCCTGCTGATGCTGAGGCAGTCCGTCGACAGAAGCAAAGCCTTTGCCCTCAAGTGCGCGATAGGCGCTCTGAATGCTCCGGCCCGAGTTACGTCCCAGGCTTCCGCCGGGCGGGACTGAAGCGCGCTGTGCGTCCTCCTCCCTCGCTTTCTGCTGGGACTGGCGCAGGATCTGGCGCAGTTCATCAGTCATCGCGGGCGGGAGGGGGCGGCGCGAGTTGCGCGCAGAGTTGCTCCGCTTCACGCTGCGCGGCACGGCCACAGGCGAAGGAGGGTAGGGCGGTGTAGCCGGCAATGGGCCCGTTGGAGGCGGCTTCTGCGGCGGAATCGGCGACGACGGCACACTCGGTACCTGTGGAACCTGCGGCACCGAGGGAGTGTACGGCGTGACCGGCGTCACAGGGCTGGAGACGCTCTGGGTGATGTCCCGCTCGCTACGGTCAGGGAAGAAGCCCCCATGGTCGCTCTGCGGAGACAGTGGCATGCTCTTCGGTCTGCCCTGCAGTGGCTGGGGCAGTGTGAGGAACGACGGGGACGGGAAGGGCGGTGCGGTCCCGTCACCAACACTAGGCACTGAGGGGACTGGTGAGAGCATCGCCGAACCGTAAGGCGCACTAACGGGGGAGGGCGAGTACACCGACGTCTGGGAGTAGGCGCTGACGAAGGAGCCAGTCGCGAACGACGTCGATGAGCCGTACGGTAGCGACAGCTGGGCTCTCTGTGGCGGCGGGGCCAGGCGTGGCGTACTGTCTGCTGCTCCGCCAAAGGAGACCGCATCTCCGTTCTCGCTGTCCATGGTCCAGTACTGGGATGAGCTCGCCGAGGCGTTCGTCTGCAGACTGTACCCCCGAGCAGGGGCAACGGGGCGCATTGCGCTCGGGGCATAGTTCGGAGATGGGAAGGCAGGCGATGGCGCGAACTGAGGCGAAGGGGCAAACTGAGGTGAATGACCCATCTGAGGCGAGTGAGCCGGGAGCGCTGAATGAGTGGGCAATGGTGAGTGTCCCGGCAATGGTGAGTGGCCCATCTGTGGCGAGACGCCAGCTGGTGAGTGACCCATTTGAGGCGAGGGGTTGAACTGGGGCGACGGCGCATACTGAAGATTCGGAGAATACTTCGGCGATGGAGCCGGCGAGATATGCGCAGCTGAGGGCGAAAGGAGGGAAGGTGAAGGGGCGGTCGGGTTGATGACGCTGTCCTGCGGCACGGTCATGAGCTGAGAATCCGAGAGACGCTTCAGCGACTGCGTCGAGTACCTGTTCCCGAGTCGCGAGTTGGCCGAGAGCCTCTTCTGGCTGTTCGCGGACAGACGCTTCATCGACTGGCTGCCGAGGGAGGCCATGCTCTGCATCGCGGGCGAGGAAGCGTAGCTGTGTACCGGGCTGCTGAGGCCGCCTGGTCCGAGGCTCGCCGATGACTTGGTCGCTGGCGTCATGGAGCTCGACGGCGAGCCCCCAAGCGGGTTGGCAGGGGTGTGTACACCCGTGGGACCAGCGGGCGTCCGCACGCCAGGCGTCATCCACTCCTCCACACCGGGCGAGCCGCGCAGAGCCTCCTTGTACGCCTCTGCCGGGGTCTGCGAGTTCGTGGCGAGGTAGTCGTCTACCCCGTGGTCTGAGAGGGGCAAGGATTGCAGACTGGCCGAGCCGGCCGCCCATCTTTGCCCAAGAACTGCAATCATGGCAGCCGTGGTGCCAAGCGACGCCACACTAGCATGCGCGTTCGTCCCGTTTGTGCCTCCTGTGCCGTCCGTTGAATGCGTCCCAGACATGGGTCGCGATGGGGTATCGGAAACAGGCGCGTTGTTGATCTCGGGTCCAAAGTCGCTGGTGTGTCCGGTGATCATGGGATGCTCGACGGATGTCTTACCACGTCCCATTGCGCCGGGTGTGGGTGAGGGTTGAGGGCTACGACTGGGTGTCAGACTTGGGGTCCCACTAGGGGTTCCCAACGGCGTGACGCCGGGAGTCAAGACAGGGACGCTCGCGTACGCATTCGCTGTCGGTGCAGGGCGCTTGGGCGATGTTGGCTGTCGCATCGGCTGGGGTGAGTCGGCGTCGAAACTGAAGTTTGAAGCCTCTGCACGCAGCTTGGTGCGTGCCCGCCGCTTCTTGCGGCGGTAGCATACCAAGCACGTCAGCAGGAGGATGAGGAGCACGATGAATCCACCAACGCCCCCAACAACACCGCCCACGATCTTTCCGACGTTCGACTTAGATGACGACTTCTGCGCATTCTGGTCCGCGGGATTGTTGCCGGCCGCCCAAACCGTCCCGTTACCCTTAATGCAACTCGAGTCGGAACCCGCGACAACCGTGAACACATCGCTCGTACTGATGATCTGGTTCACGTCCTCGTTTGGCAGCGTCGCAGCGAAGCGGTACCGCCCCGGCGGCACGTTGGTCAACCAGTTGAACTCGTTGCCGACGACGTTGCTGATCACTGTCATGCCGGGACTGCGTTTTTGCGGAGGGGCTGCTGATGAAACACCAGGATCCGGTGCCTCGGAAGAAGCTTCATTCGCACTAGGTTCGGCAGGTGGTGAATCGCCTGTCGACGTCGATGCGCTTTCGGTTGAAGTCGTGCTTTCCGTGGCAGGTGCGCTCTCGGTGGTTGATGCATTCTCGACGGCGTTGGAGCTTTCTGGTGGCAGTGGGCTGTCGGTGGCTGCGGCGTTGGGAGCAGACGTGACAGTCTCAATGTCCTTTTCGGTGCCCCATGCTGCTGGGGAAGAGGCCGGCGTCGTGACTGCATTCCAGAAGGTGATGTCTGTCGGCGATGACCCCTCAACTCCTCGCGATTCTTGCGGTTGTTGCTGCTGCTGGCTGTCCGGTTGCTGCTGCTGCCCGCCCTGTTGTTGCTGTTGGCCGTCCTGCTGCTGCTGCTGGTCTGGGGTCGGTGTCGGCTGCTGCGGGGGACTCTCGCCGTTTTGCGGCTGCCCATTGTCGGTAGGCTGCTGCTGTTGCGGGGTCGCCTCGTTTGTCGGCTGCTGCTGCTGCTCCTGAGGGACGCCCTGGGACTGAGTCTGGTCTCCATTGTCCGCTGGTGCTTGCGAGTTTTGAGGCTGCTGCTGCTGCTGGGGGTTCTCGCTCGGCTGTTGTGGTTGCTGCTGCTCTTGAACAACTCCATTCGACTGCTGCTGCGCTTGCTGCGGCGTTGATCCAGATGAAGCTCCAGAACTGGCTGATGTAGGTTGCTGCGAAGTCGGAGACGTTTGCGGTGGTTGGCTGCCGGAAGGTGTTGGTGCTGCGCTAGTTCCCGAGGAGCTGCTCGTATCGACGCCGTCGGTTGCAGACCCAGACGGCGACAGTCCAGCTGAGGAGTTACTATCTGCGGCTCCAGCAGTTCCTACGGAAGAGCTGGCGGTGTCGCCTGACGTCGGAGCCGCGTTGCTGCCTTCGGCGATGATGTAGAGATTGATATTCTGGTCCGGTTTACCGTTTACCGTCCAGCTGACAGGCTGCTTTGTGCAGGCTGTGTAGGTCGGGCGAGCGGACCAAGACACCGTTGGGGTCGATGCTGATGATTGCCCTCTCACTAGCGGCGCATCGAGCGCCAACCAGGTCAAAAAGAGGACCATCGTCAGCTATGGTCGGTGTCGGTGTCGGACTTCGAATCTCGCCGTGTTTATGTTGATTTCGGTGTTGTTGATGGTGTTGTACAAGATGCAAAGATGGCAGACAACGGATACCTCGACTACCAGAAACAGCAGCGTTAACGCAATCCGTTTGGCATTCGACGACCGCAGGCCGCAGAACAGAACAGGACATGCTTACGTTCTCACGACCTGGTGTTCCTGTGGTCCTCGTTCTTCCTGCGGCGGCGCCTGGAGGCAACTGCTGGATCCGCCCAGCGTCTCAGGATGCAGGCGTGGTCCTGAGATGATCAAACTCTGGCTGCATAGAGTTGTTTGGCAGTGCACGAGAGGAAGTGGAGAGGGAACAGGACCCAAAGTCCGATGTTCCCCTAAGCTCTTAATCTTGAGTTTGAGTTTCTGGCTATGGAGATGGACGATTGGACCTCTTCAGTCCGCCTGCATGCGGGCCGTAGCAAGGTTTCGCCTGTGCTGTCTTGCGAAACATAACGGCATAGCACACCCTCACGTCAGTCTGGGCTCTCCCGCGTGAAATGTCCCACTCTGCGTGCCTGCGTCCCTTACGCTACCCCCGTTGTCAGAGCCTGTTAGTCCACCTTCCTCATCCTGCGTGGGCCCATTCTTCGCAACGCCGATGGACGGGCCTAGCAGGAACGACCGAAGCCTTGGATGACCCGGTCCAGCATGCAGCACGCTCACCAGTGATCTAACATGGAGCAAGCCACCTTCTCAGGAATCTCGAGGCACGTAGGTAACCAGGTTGACTGAGATGACGACTTCAAGGCAGCTTTCTGCTCCTGCAATTGTCGGAGTGGCAGTTTGGTGTGGCCCGTACCCCTGGCAAGCAATCAAACACGGAGCGCTTGCTGGATGCACGGACGTCTGTCTTACAAGCCGACCGTCCGTCACGTGCAGCTCACGTGAACATGAGCGCACATGAGCTAGTCGAGCAGTACGCTCTACTTTCCGTGAGATGATGATACATGCCGTCCTTCTTAACAATGCAATTTGTGAGATGAAATGCTGCGTTTATGCCGTCGCCTCGCCCTCAGCCTGAGCGGCAGAGGGAGCCTCAGCGGCCTTGGCCACAGTGCTGAGCTTGTCCTCGAACTTCTTCCTCAAGCTGTTAGGAATGGTGGGAACACCGTCTGTTTGTCAGCTTGATAAACCATGAGGCGGCCGGAATAACGCCCATGTAAGGCATTAAATACATGCTTATGCCCAACACTGCGCTGGTACTCACACTGAAGACGGTCGTTGACATACTTCTGGGCGAGGTCGGGGCGGCCGAGGTTGATGCAACGTCCTGCTGATCAGCACACATGCACTAAATGCCCATCGTCCGTTCATCATCCGCAACCTTAATCCGGCAGCGATCATCTCCTTCGTGTGATGCCATCAACAAACACCAGGGGATGGTATCGACAGCTGTCACGCCATGTCTCGATAGCTGAAACAAGCCGTCCTCGACATAATGGGGTAAGGTGATCCTCGTTCGAAAGCCTAACTCAGCGGCTTCGCAAACACTCACCAACAAGCTCCTTGGCAGTCTGGTTGGAAACCTTGCGGCCAAGAACACGCCATGCCCGCAGCACACGGTCAAGCTCCTCGAGCTGCGCCTCGTTGTCGCTCAGCTGAATGACTTTCCGGAGCTCGCCAGCCCTCTCCACAGTCCCGTCGGTAATGTTGTTGATGTACTCCCGGCGACGGTCGGCGCGGTCACCGCTACCCTCAGATACAACCTCCTCCGAAGCACCGGCGAAAAGGTCATCGTCGAAAGAGACCTCCTCAGCCGGAGCGGCCGCCTTCTGCTTGCGGTACGCTGTGGTTAGCTCCGTAACCGGAGAAAGCCTAGCTTACCAATGGCCGAGGTGTGGAAAGATCGGGTAACAGGGACCAATCGACGGAGGGCGAGCATGATGTCGTTGAGGTTGTTGTCAGTGACGAGCTCGAAAAAGTCCAGTCCGAAATGTCAGTCCGTTCACGATCGCCCGCGAGAGGTACGGCACGTGGCTAAATGGAGGCTCGAATAACGGGGAGATAAGACACCGCTGCCAAGGCTAAAGGAGGTCGATTAGCTGCGGAACGCGCAGGCGATTAGTCTGGACTAGGGGAAGTGTTGTAATGCACGCTAATCAAGGTTGTATTGAGAGGAGATTAAGTTTGTTTTGGCTAGCGTCTTGGATTTGCTGTGCCTCGACGCGACGTGTCACACGTTTCGCTTCACCCACCCCTACTCTTCTTCATACTCTTCTTCATCTCTTCTTCAGACGCAGCCAACGTCCTCGTACGTTCTTCGTCTTTCTTAAGGCTTTCATTTTATCTATGCGGTCGACCACGCATCGCCGCACGCAGTACACCGACGACGACGATCTGGCAGACCCGAGGCCGTGGGAGACCCGAGTGCCACCCTCGAAATACGGCTCTGGTGCCCACGAAAAGTCCAGTTCGGCGGATTCGGCGCTGCCACTTTACAGCAGCATGGACATTGAGAAGGAGAAGCTACTAGAGAAGGACACCCTGTCCGAAAAGGTCGTTGTCACCGACGACGACCAGGGCAAGTGGAACAAAGGACACGGCGCCGGCCCGGGGATTGGCGGGAGACGAGGTCTCCCGCCGCGTCAGCGGATCGAGGGTTGGGTAAGTTTTAGCTACAATGGCTTCCTTTGCTAACGGCTTCCAGCGGGGACAGTACGAGGAGCACTATGAGCTCTTCTGGACCGTCGTCTACACTGTCCTGTCCATGATCACGAGATACTGGCGAATTGGCGCTGCCAGGTTCGTTGTTTGGGACGAGGCGCACTTCGGCAAGTTCGGTACCCATTACATCAACCGCGACTTCTACTTCGATGTCCACCCTCCCCTTGGAAAGATGCTTGTTGGACTTGCGGGTCTCCTGTCCGGCTATGACGGCAGCTTCGAGTTTAAGTCAGGTGTCGAGTACCCGGAAGAGGTACCGTACACAGCGATGCGCGTGATGCTTGCGACTTTCGGTGTTGCCCTCGTTCCGCTGGCCTGGTGGACCGCTGGGGAGTTTGGATGGTCTCGCTACACTCGTCACTGGGTCACACAGTGCGTTCTCTTCGACATTGGATGGCTCTGCATCTCTCGTTTCATCCTCCTCGATTCCATGCTCCTGTTCTTCACCTTCACCACCACCCTCGGCCTCGTCAAGTTCCACAACCAGCGACATGACCCGTTCGGCGACGACTGGTGGATTTGGCTCATTTTTACCGGCTTAAACATTGGTTGTGTGTGCTCCGTCAAGTGGGTCGGCATGTTTGTGACCGCGCTCGTCGGTATCTACACCATCGAGGACCTTTGGGCCAAGTTCGGTGACCTCCGCATGTCCATTCGCACTTACATCAAGCACTGGATCGCCCGCATTGTGTGCTTGATTGTCATCCCCTTCCTGGTCTACGCGCTCTGCTTCAAGATCCACTTCATGATCCTCGACCGCTCTGGACCCGGCGACGCTCAGATGAGCTCTCTCTTCCAGGCGCACCTCCGCGGCAACGACTTTGCTAACTCGCCCCTCGACATCGCCTATGGTTCCAAGCTCACCCTGAAGAACTACGGTTACGGCGGTGGTCTTCTCCACTCGCACGTTCAGACTTTCCCGACTGGTTCTCAGCAGCAGCAGGTCACTTGCTACCACTACAAGGACAACAACAATGACTGGATCGTCACTCCCCCCTGGGGAGGAGAGTTCGACGAGGAGGAGCTGCGCTACCTGAAGGACGGCGACGTCATGCGTCTCGTCCACGCCTCCACTGGTCGCAACCTGCACTCGCACTCCATCGCCGCGCCCGTCACCAAGGAGGCTTGGGAGGTTTCGGGTTACGGAAACGGCTCCATTGGCGACACGAAGGACCACTGGGTTGTCGAGATTGTGGACGACACCTCGCGCTCTAAGAAGGACAGCGACGGAAAGGTTCATGCCCTTACCACTCGCATGCGTCTGCGTCACAAGGATCTCGGTTGCTACCTGCGCGCTGCCAACTCGATTCTGCCCCAGTGGGGTTTCAAGCAGGTCGAGGTTACTTGCACCAAGGACAACAACCCCAAGGATGTCCACACCTACTGGAACGTTGAGTCGCACTGGAACGACAGGCTGCCCGCCGGTAACGCCAAGTTCTACAAGTCCCCGTTCTGGCGCGATTTCTCGCACCTGAACGTTGCCATGTGGACTTCGAACAACGCGCTCATTCCCGACCCGGACAAGGAGGACATCCTTGCTTCGGCTCCCTCGGACTGGCCCTTCCTCCACCTCGGTCTCCGCATGTGTGGCTGGGGTGACGGACAGATCAAGTTCTACCTTCTCGGCACTCCCATCATCTGGTGGTTCTCGTCCATCTGCGTTGTTGGCCTCCTCCTCGTCGGTCTGTGGTACGTGCTCCGCATGCAGCGCCACTACAAGGACTGGGCTCCAGGAGAGTGGGACCACTTCCTGTACGTCGGTAAGATCGCGTTCGGCGGTTGGTTCTTCCACTTCATCCCCTTCCTTATCATGGGCCGCGTAACCTATCTTCACCACTACCTCCCCACACTGTATTTCGCTGTTCTCATGGCTGGTCAAGTCCTCAACACGTTCATTTTCGGTTCGCCTCGCTGGTCGGAGCGCACCAAGTTGATCTGGTTCATCTTCTGGACCAGTGCTGTATTCCTCAACTTCTGGTGGTTCCGCGATATGGCCCTCGGCATCCACGGTCCCATCAACGACCACAAGGGCTGGCAGTGGCGTAGATCATGGAACATCTACAACGGCCAGTAAGCTCCCAGCTCCAAAATGACAGGATGTCACTCGCCGTCCATATCATCACTCTAGCATAAAGATGTAGCATGACACCCCCAAATATGAATATCATAGACAACGTACAACACTCTAGTAGTCTACTTGCGCACCCACATCTCATACCGGTACTGGATACCCTTCTCCTCAACCTCGCCCTCGGGAACGTCCCAGCCGACCCAGTCGCACAGCTCCTGGTGGGTGGCTTGTCGCCACTCGGGGCTGGCCGTGAACTCGTCGAGGAAGACATCGCACGGGATGTGCCCCAGAACGCGGGTGAGGAGCACTCGGTCGACATGGGCGGGGAGAGCCTGGTTGTACAGCTGTGCTCCTCCAATGAGGAAGGCCCGGTGCGTGTCGGCGGGGATCGAATCGATAGCGTCCACGAGGCTGCCGTGGGCGGAGGTGCTCTGCTCGCCAGAAACATCGACGCCAGCGCGCGAGATGACAAGGTTGTGACGCTCCTTCAGCGGCCGGAACTTTGTCGGAATGCCGTCCCACGTCTTCCGTCCCATCAGGACTGCGTTGCGCTTCCCGGCCATCATCGAGTCCTCGCCGGTCGTCACTGCCTGGTCAGCTTACGGCAATGATCCCAGCTGTGCGGAAGAACTCACCTCGAGCAAAGTACTTCATTTCTCCCGGCAGCCGCCACGGCAAACCGCCGTCTCGTCCAATACCTCCGTCAACGGTCGCGGCGACGATGGCGGTGAGACTCCGCTTCGCAGGGTTGGTCATGCTTGTCAGTTTGTGTTGTTGCGGACCTGGACGCGCGACGCGTCGAAATATCCTGGCCGCCTGGGCTGAAGTCATCTCCCGCATCTAAAGTGAGGGTGCTGAATAAAGGTACCGTTGATGTGGATGGTCCCTGGACGACATCGTCATTGCAGTGCGTTGTGTCCACTTCGAGGCTGGTTGTCATCGTCTCGTTCATCCAGCTCACCATGCCCGTACGTATCAGCTGCTCTCAGCTCGACCCCAAGCTAACGTGACAGGCATACCACTCAGCATTCAACAACGACCCCTCGGTGCAGACGGTGGGCAACACGGGCCTCGTCCCGTTCAATGCGACGAAAGCCCGAGGAGCGGCTCCCATCCCCGCCGACCCCTCGCAGCCGGACATCATCGAGGAGGCTCTGGACCTGTGAGCTTTTCCTAAGCTGTAAATCCAGGCTGACATTCAGGTTCCGAGCTAACTGTCTCTTCCGCAACTTCGAGATCAAGGGTGCGTAGTTACACCAGACGACAGTGCTTGACCTGGGATCTGCAACCGTTACGCATGTGGAGAACGCAGCTAATAACCAGGTGCCGCTGACAGGACACTAATCTACCTTATTCTCTTCATCAGCGACTGCATTGCGAAGCTGGCGCCGACCGCCGGCCGTCCCAGCCCCGGATATGGCGAGGCGGGCAAGAAGCTGCACACGCTCGCCGTCGACTCGTTCGCCCTTCCCGGAGAAGCTGGCTTCCCCCTCAACTCCATGTACCACCCTCCGGCGAACCGAAATGAGGCTGGTGAGTGAAATCTCAAGACTCCGGAGCTTGGCGTTCAGCTTGGGGGGGCGATTGCTAGCTGACATCAGACATGCTGAGGTCTTACCTCACGCACGCCAGGACGGAGCTCGCCCTCCGCCTCGTCGACCGCCTGTACCCGGAGGAGCAGGTGCTCGGCCCCGACGGCCAGCCCACTGGTCAGGTCGGACCCAGGGCCGCCCAGCCGAGCAAGTGGTGGATGGCGTTCCAGAAGCGTCGGTGAGTAATCCGTCTGAGGATATCTCGGTTGGAGATATGTCATCGGAACTGACAAGACAGATTCATGGGTCGCTCGCTCAGCAGCTAAGTGTGAGCGGGAACGAAATGCTAGCAGCGCGCCACGCCGACCGGCAGCCTGGTGCAGCACACGACGTTACGACGATCGTGCGCGATTCAAACTGGCCTATTTAGTTGGCCGTAGACGAAATGCAAGGATGTAATATCACGGGATGTTCGACAGAACGCACGTCGTCTCGTCCTTTTGTGCTTGAGGAGCGCTGGAAAGGCTTGGAGGTCGGAGCGAGCAGGAAGAGGGAAGGTACAGGAGTGGGTTTCAGAAGCGTGAGTCTCGGCCTGGTCGGCGTCTTGCGGCTGCACCGACCCCTTCAGTTGGTCGCACCACTTTCCGCACTGACCGCAATCGATGGCATTCTGACAGCACACAAATAACCGAATAGCACGCCGGGTGCGATACTGACCGTCCTTCTCTCTTCCTCTTTCATACCCTTCACATTCTCGCCCACCCCTTTCTTCTTCTTCTCGCCGCTTCCGCCGTCGCCGTCGACACGACACGCTCATTGTTCATTCTCGCCCAATGTTCACTTACGCGGTGCCCTTATTCTAATCCGTCGCTTCTTCTCAATCCCCGATACATTACGTCGACCTTCCCCTTTGTCCTCCGCCGTCTCCCTCGATCCCTCATCTCAGAGTCTTAAACCGTCTCACCTACACCCTATCCACCACTCTCCCCAACAACACGCCCGTCTGTTCTCACAACAGCAACACCAAAACAACCTCGACCAACATGAACTACTGCGAGTACTACTCGAGCTACGCGACGCATGCTTTCGAGCCGGCCGATCACCACGAGGAACACTTGCACGAAACGCTGGGCGCGTACCTTGCCCAACGGCATCCAGAGAAGCCAGCCGACCTCGTGCAGTTCCTCGCGACGCGGCTCGTGTCCCACGACCGTCCTTATGGGCACGGCGGCGACTGGTTCCCTCTCAATGAAGGGGACGGGTGCGTCCTCCGCCGCTGTTGTGGGACTCAAGGCTGTGAGCTCCTCGAAGCGCGCGTCGAGTGGATGACGGCCATCGCACTGCGCGCCTGGCAACTGGTTTCGCATAGCCACCCTTACTAGCCCATCCTAGGCGAGAGAAAGGAGAGGGCCATTCACGCGGCTCGCCACTTCGCACACGGTACTCGTCGCGAGCCATTCCCCCGACACCCCCGACGAGCCCGGCGATGACCCCCGACCTTCGCCCCAGCACGTTCGTCGCTTATCCGCGCCTCAGCAGCGCTTCGGCCACCGGCCCACGAGCATTATCAATCACACCTACACCCCAAGTATGACGCATCACGCATAGCATCTCACGAACAATCACTACCTTCACTGCATCACGACACTTGTCGTCCACGGACAATGCCCCCTCCTCCTCAACTATAGACGCTCAACTGTCGACACACATATAATACCACTCATCTGACAGTGCTTCACGACCACCCACACCTGTATACATCGCCTTATCTGTACTATCTCCTTCTGCATGTTTTATGGTTCTGGACGGTGCAATGCGCTGTGTGGATGTTTCAGAGGAGCGCCCGGGTGTGATCTCTTATCTCTCGTTGGCAGAATTTGAGACAGGATGTGCAGAGAGAGATCTTGGGAAGACGTAGAGTGTGAAACACACACACGCTCGACCGTGCTGTGACGTGAAACAACAGGTGAAGGTCAGCACAGACGCTGGCGCATTGGTAAGGGCGCCAAGGCGGTGTTCTTATCAGCCACTTCAAACGTCTTGTTACAACTGTGCGCGACACTCCTCTCGCTGCTGAGCTGTCATGTCCAGGCCATGCCTGGGGATTGCTCTGTATCACGTCGGGAACAGCGAGAAGGAAAACCATGACTGGTTCCATGCCATACCGAAAAGTTCGCTCCATCCTCGCACCTCCTCCCCATTACCGTCGCGATCATTAGTTCGACACCTCACCTCCCCGCTTACCATCCCGTTCCTCCGCTAGCCGACCTTGCAAAAGAGGAATCTCTCTATCGAGAGGCTCCGACCCCGGCCCGACTCGAACGGACAACCTTCAGGAATCGTAAGATATCCCAGTCATTGGAATCTGAAGCGCTACCAATTACGCCACGGAGTCACCGTGATGTGGTCACGTGAAGGAAGGGCGCAGCTCTCCCACGGGCGACGGGGCAGCCGAAAGCATGCGTCAAGGTGCTCATCTGTCGCCGAGCATGCATCCTGGGAGTCCTCTCCACAAACTGCATGCTTGACCTGCGGTGTGAGGGCAGCAGGAAGCGTCGAAAGCAGCTGCGGGGGAAAGAACATCCGCTAGTGGCACTGATGGTACCCTTCCGGAAATCGCGAATACTGATCTGCATTCTGAAAGGAGTGACTAAAGTTGGATACGATTACTATTTGCTTGGGTCTACTACTGGGTTGTGCTTGGCCCCCTTTACTTGACGAGGTAGGGGAAGACGAAGTTGGCGAAGATGCCCGTGTCGTCGGTGAGGAAGAGGTTGCCGGCGGTGTCATCATACTGCCGGACAGCGAAGCACTCGCGGGTACCGGCCATGCAGAGGTTCTGGCCATTGAAGACGATGTCGGAGGAGCGGATCTCGTCACTCTCGACACCGCACTGGGCGATCGCGGCCTGACCGTTGCCAGTGACACCGAGACACCAGCCGGGGTAAGACGCCTGCTCGGTGCCCTGCTCGGTGCTGATCCAGCCCTGGTCAGGGGCGTTCGGGGCGCCGTTCTTGTCGTTGTCCTCGACGGTGACCTGGCACATCTGCAGGTTCACGCTGTCGACGACCTCGCTGATGAATTGGTGGGCGTGGACGCACAGGTTCGTGCCCTCAAGGCGGATCGTGGACGGGATAACGCTGCCACCACCGTTGGGCTGCTGGCGGCGCTCGGAGGGGGCGGCGAGGGCGCCGGTGAGAGCGAAGAGGGCGAGAGTGTACTTCATTGTTGTTGTGGGTACTTGTGTTGGAGTCTGATTGTTGTTGTTGGTCTGGAAGAGGACAGAGACGGTGTTCTTATATACCTTTCGACGAGCCCCAGACGAGGGCCACTCTATCACTGGTAGCAGTGCTTCCGGCTGCCTCTGCGATATGCCATTCTTCTCGGACACTTCCCTTGACGGCGTCTTCACCGAGCTCGATGGACGCTTGAGGGAAGCCGGATCAGCGCTAGTCACGACCAGAGCCACACTCACAACCCAGAACTCACCTCAGCCTTCCCATAAAGTCTTTCTTGGGTCCGCACTGGGACAGGAACCCGTCTCGGTCTCCCGTTGTCCAGCTTTGGGACACTCGGAGAGGCTTGTTCCCGCAAACACCTCCGGTTCCAATACCTGGGCGCGTTGTCTCGCGAGTGCCACGCGCCGTCCGCAGCGGCGTACGCACTCCCTCCGCTCCACTATACTCCGGCTCTTGTTGGAGTCGTGGGAGCCACAAATCGCGGGCCGTGCCTCTCCCATGTTGGCGGTGCTGGGACGCAACCCAGTTCTTCCCGAGCACTGCCCCTATTATAAGATTACAGTTCGTTCCACTTCTGCCGATGCCGATCTTGGGTGTTCTGAGAACACAGCAGGAACCCACCGAAGATACTTGGGCCGATGGCTCATACGTAACCACAAGGCAAGGACACGGGCGACAGCAGGCTGTCCCGTGTAGTTCTTGGCGGAGAGGCAGGGTCGTCGTGAGGCACCTGTTCGGTAATCCATTAAGATAAGATTACACAGCCATGTGGGTGGGGAGAAGGGGGAGCTATCACGTATGGCGTTCTACCCGATACTTGGTCCTGGCCTCTTACCCGGCCTGTTTCGCTCTAAGGTTCTGTGACAGTGATGTGCTCAGAGCATGGAGCTGCCCTGCGCCCGCCACGTACCAACTCTCTTAGTCTCAGACAAGTGTGGCACTGCGCCCCTCTCACCTCCACCTTTGTCTACCGTCACAACCGTTCACTATTGCCTGCAACTTACTCTTCTAAACGATCGCTTCATGTTCAACCTACTGCAGATGTGCTCAGGATCGAAAAAGATGTGTGTTCTGGACGACTTAGGAATCGAACCAAAGACCTCGTCAATGAGCTAGAAGGTGCTAATGACGCGCTCTACCAACTGAGCTAGACGCCCCCAGACACGGAAGTGCTGGTCTGGAGACGCGGATGCCCGGTGCTGTGGCCGCGCAACCTCTGCGACAGCGACGAGAGGATGAGGGAGATGTAGAGCATTGACAACGTACACTCGAGGCCTCAGCGAGTAGAGGATCAGGGACGTTGCCGGCAGGCATTTGCCGAGACGTGCTACGATTGGTGGAGAGGCGTGAACCACAAACTATGAGCCGCAAGACGAGTTCCGCGAGCGCGCGTGCTTCCCCCGTGACGCAGCCAGGTCTTTCCAAACCCAGCGCACTCTGTCTGGGCTTTGAGGCGGATGCTCGCACCTCGTGTGCGCTCTTCGTCATCCTTCTGACAGGCACGGAGGCACGCCGCCAACGCCTCCCTGTGGCAGTCCTTTCCGTGCGTTTCGCGCATTCCGTGGTCCGTGCAGTGCAGGCGGGTGTTGCTGCCTCCATGTCGGGATCGGGATATGCACTGCTATGCTTGTTGTAATAGCTGTTGTCATATGTCCGTTAGTGTGGTTAGTGGGACGATGCTGTGGCGCTTGGCGACAACGGCGCAGCCGCCTCGTGGCGAAGGACAAGATGGACGAGAATATGAATAAGCGGACCGCTTTTGCGAGGTTCTGGCTTCCGAAGGAAGCATAGGTAATATCGTCGGTGTTCTGGGGCGGCTAGCAGCGTATATGAGGGACGCGGAGAGGAAGTCAGTTGGATCGCGTGTCGCAGGAGCCGGTGCTCGCATCATACACGAGTGACAGTGTCGTGGCCATGTATCTTCGAAGCTCTCCGTGTGCTGAGAACACATATTGAGTTGTGCTGAGAAGCTGAGAACACATACTGAGAAGACAGAACCCACAGCATGCAGTAGCCCTTCTTCCCCACCAGACGCCAACACATGCACACCCAGCGCCATGCACGAATCGCATTCCGGCCACCCCCACGCCACGAGTGCCGTGCGCGACGGGTGCGAGATCGCAGCGCACGATCCTGCAGCCAGCGCCGTCGTCGGCGTCGTGCTGACGGTCTGTGCCCAAGAGCAAAGATACATAAGCAGCCTCTCCCGAGCGCTTTTTCTCTCCAGCGAACTCGCTCACTCATCTCGAGGGCTCTATGGGTGCCCTCGGAAGCGGGGAGCTCAGACGGCTTCCCAGTCACCTCCAGCCCCACCGGCGGACTCGTGAGTACTGAATACGACCGGGCTGACATTGAAGGCGGCCGCTTTGCCCCAACGTACGCGGACATTGTGGGGTTCGTCGTGGACGAGCCTGCAGTTGGCATGTCAAGGGTTACGGCAAGGTCCATAGCCGACAGGAGCCGGGGTATGGCCGCTTTGCACTCTTTCAGCTTCTCTGGAAGAGCTTGAGCCTCTACCCATATGTGGACTCGTCCTCACCACCTTCCCGCGCAGCCACCAGCCCGGCAGACGACGCCCCGCGTTCGAGGTATCTTGCGCTTGAGCCACGCGCCGATCGCTGGACCGACACTATGGCACAGTGCGCTCGCGGGCGGAAGACGTGCCACCAGGTCGCAAACCTCGACCTCGCCAACATAGGGATCAGGGCTCGCCTGCTACGTTTCGTGTTGGACGAGCCGCCAGTGCGGACGATGGATGTGACGTTGGGATGGGTTGCGGAGAACGGCCGCGCGGGTTGGGCGCTGCCCTGCCCAGCGGAGTCTCCAGCGACTGGACGAGTGCTTGATGCCGCTCTGGACATGTTCACACGCAACCCTTGGCGGCGAAACGGCCTCGTCCAGCTCGACCCTCCGCCTACACTCCACTCTCGGGCTGAAGCTTCTGGTCACCTCGAACGACAACGCTGCCCAAACCACAGCTGTCTCCAGCAGAGGTTGCCAACATTCTTTCTCCTTGTTGATCACCTTGCTGTGGGGGGATGGTTGCGGGGGGCAGGTTGTGAGTATTGGGAGCTGCCGGTCGGTGTTGACCGTGGTGAAGGTGTACGCATCCTCCTCGTCCTTGGTGCTGTCAATGTTCCCCTCGAGATCTCAGGGGATATCCCGTCCCGTCGAGACAGTCTCTATGGTCGCCTGTAGCCCAGGTGTGCTCGTCGGCTGGAATTGTGGGGAGATCATTTGCCGAGGTCGGAGCATCGGCGCCTCCCTCTTTCCCCCGTGCCACTCGCTGTCGAGAGAGAAGGACGGTCCCTGGGAAGTGGGTGCCTTGCGCGATTCGGACTCCAGCGCCAGGCGCGGCTACTTCGCCTTGGCAGTCGCCGTCACAAGACTCAGACATCAAGGAGACAGAGACACATATCAAACTTCGGTGGACCCCTGTGGAAGTCCAGTGGATGGGGGGATGCACCCGGGCATCGCTTCCCCCGTCGACGCCACGACGCAGGCTCAACACCTCCCTACACTCGATCACTGTTTGGAAGGGAGTTAAACCCCGCGACACAAACTGCAGTCTGGGTGGCGACGCTCCCGCCGAGGCAACGACGCAGTCAACGACTCAAGACGAGGGACGAGGCTGAGCGTGGGATCGCATTCTCCTCCTGAATGCGGCCGGCCACACTCCACCAAGATAGGAGTACGAAGACGTATATTTGCATGAGGCATTGATGAGGGCGCAGATGGACTCAGATGGACTCAGTCGCCCCAAGCATGCTGCTTTCGTGACACCCCCGATCCTTCCTTCGTACCTCCCCGAATAGGAGGGAGAGGAGAGGGAGCGCGGCAGTGTCACGAAACCGGCATACTTGGCGCTTGTCTGGGTGTCTGGGTCCACACCATCATAGCAGGAAGACGACGGGGAGATCCTGTCATGGCGTACTCTGTCCTATCCCCTCCTCATCACAGGTGATAGGACAGATTGCGCCATTACACGATCCCCTCCGCTCCCCTTTTCCCCCAGCTCCCCCCAGTCTTTGCTTGTGCACAATGGAAAGCAAACCCGAACAGGGTGAGTCACGTGCTCACAATCTCACGTTCCAGACCCTCCGTGCCTGAACATATTCCCTGAATGTATCATGTTTCATTCCTCGAATTCTGTTGTTGTTTGTTGCTTGCGTCGCGTTACGCGTCACTCTCTTCTCCTGCCTTTCTTCTTTCGGCAACCCCACGATCCGCAACTGAAATCCGGGCGCCGTGCCGTGTCGTCCTCCCTGTCCGTCCTGAGTAGTGCCAGTGGAGGTGGATGTGTAGTGGATGAACTGGCGAGAATTTGTTGCATACAAGATACACACCTTGGTGTGTCGAAGCGTTTCATAAGAACGAAAGTGGAATAGACAAGAAAAGAGCTATCTTTTTGTGTGGCGTGGAAGGATGTGTGTGGTGTGGTGGCGGTTGTTGGGGGAAAACTACTAACTTATATTCTTCTTTCAACTCTGTGCGCTGCTCTCCCGTTCTCACGAGAAGCTACGCATGGAGCTACGAACGTGTCGCGCCTCGCTCTGCTCGGCGGCTCACTCGACCAGCCCATTCTCCGCCCTCTCCAACTGCGCAACTCTCCTCGCCCTCATCCTCCCGACCTTCTCCTCCTCCCGTCCATAGACGCGGGCACACTCCTCCTCCGCGCTGCCCTTGGGCGCTTCCAGCCCCAATCCGGCCTTCACTTCCTCCTCCCTCACGCACAGCGCCACTTTCGGCCCGTGGGCGAGTGCCTTCGGCGGACGCCCATTGCTCTTCACTGCCGGGTTGGAGAGCGCCACAATGCCGAGCGTCTCGAGGTTGGAGAGCAGGTCGCGATAGTCGCTCTCGGGGGCTGGCGGGAGGGGACTGCTCTCGTGGCTGAGGAGGTGCGAGTACGTCGCGTACAAAGAGGACACGGTCAGGGACTCGGACACGGCGCCGGTGGGACAGCCGGCCTGCCCCGAGCGCTGGCGGAGGAGGAACACGAGCAGCGCGACGAGCACGAGGCGGCCTTGCAGCGGTACACTCCTGATCTTGTTCCCCACCGCACTTGAGGGCGCCGCACTGCTGCTGCCCGCTGCGGCGCGGAGGGCCTGTGTGTGGCTCGCGAACGCCTTGAGGACGTGCGGCAGCGCGACTTTCACGAGCACCTCGGAGCCCTTCTTCGTCCACTCTGTCTCCGCAAGAGACACGGCCGAGGAGAGCACTCCCAGACACATGCGCAGGTCGCCGTTCTGTGCCTCGACCTTGCGTGCGAGCAGCTCCAACGCACGGCTGTCGACCTGCACGCCCTCAGACGGCAAACGGTCAGACACGATGCGGCCCATGTCCTGCGCGGTGTAGGCGCGGAAGGAGAGGACCTGGGGCATGGCGCCCGAGGCGAGCGAGAGGTTGGCGCGCACAGTCAGGTCGAGCGTGTTTGAGATCGCCACGAGCTTGATGGTTCGGTCAGACGACGAGAGCAGGGGAAGCGAAAACAGCTTGGAGAGGACGTGCGAGACGGCCGGGGGGGCCAGTGTCGGTGGCGGAGGGAGGAGGGAGTCCACCTCATCGAGAATGATGAACGTCTTGTGCCCGTCAGAAGAGAGGTGCTTCGAGACAGCCGCCTCGGTCTTGCCGCACCCCAGCTCGGAGCCGAGACGAGACCACACGTCAGTCGCCTTTAGGCCCATGACGCCGACTTCGGCGACGCGCCACCCCTGCGCGGCGAGCGACCTTCCAACGGCGGTGGTCAGAGCAGTCTTGCCCGTTCCCGGCGGGCCCGAGACGTACATCCCCACATCCTCGGTGGATACCAGGCCGAGGTAGGTCTGGAACACGGCCTTCTCGTCCTCACGTCCGACGATGGCATCAATCGCATCAGAGGAGCGCGCAGAGAGACGCAGCTTGGCCTTGAGAGCGCGATATGGGTTGGCGGGAACGACCTCGGGCGACGGGCTCTGAGACGCATCGCGGCACGTCACATCGTCCATGGCATAGGCGAGTTCAGTGGCAGAAGGAGACGACGGCGGTGGCGTGATGAGAATCTCCTCCTTGGCCTTGCCCTTGCCCTTGGGGTCTTTCAGATCGACGTCCATGTCGCCGTCGGGAGAGACGATGCGCTCACGGTCCTGCGACGACGCCGTCGTCGCGAGCGACGGCGACGGTGACGGGCTCGGTAAGCATGAGCTAGTCCTTGCCAGGTCGGCAGAGCGGCTGGGACCCGCAGCGGCGGCGGCAGAAACTCCTGAATCCAGTCAGTTGACTATACCCTATTGAGCGGAAGCTTACCTGCACTTTCGCTGCGGAGGCTGGAAATGCTGCTGGAGCGGTTACGGCTGAGTTGTCGGCTGACGCGGACGCGTTTGCGCGAGCTCTCGGCGGGAGAGGGGCGGGGCGGGGGCTGCGGGTCGCGCGGAGGGGGAATGTTCTCCTTCCCCTTGCCGAAGCGGGGACCACCGGAGGGGCCGGCGTCGCCGCCGTCTCCACCCTTGATCGCCGGTGGGCCGGAACCGCCAGACGCGACCTCCTTGATCTGCGACAGGGAGGGGACGGCGCTCGTACTATGGGCGCGGAGGAGCATCCCACCGCGACTTCTTGTAGCGACGCCAAGGCCGAGGGATGCGGGGACGGGAGAGGGAGAGGGGGAGGCAGACGCGCCGTTGCCGCCCCGGCTGGAACCGAAGAGGGAGGCGGAGCGCGTCAGTGTCGGCGAAGTCGTGGGCGGACGCGTCCTACGGCGTTCGGCGGGGGATGCTGTCCGTGCGGGGGACAGGGCAGAGGGTGCAGTCGCATTACGGCGGAGTGGTGAACGGCGAGTCCGGCGAGAGCTCTCGGGGGTGTCGGCCGACAGCTGGCGCTCATTGTCCTGGTCTTCGGGTTGCTCGTCTGCTGCGCGCGTTCGCTTCGGCGCGGGCATCTTGAGTTATGGTGATGAGCGAGATGTGTGTTGCGATGCACGAATGGATTCGCAGTGTGTGTGTGTATGTGTGTGTGAGAAGATGCGGAAGAGAATATTACAATGGGAGGAGAGGGATGGGATGGTTGGGGCCGATTGGGAGATTAATGCGCCTAGTGAGAGTACGCGTAATGAGTGGCTCGCACCGGATGAAGGGAAGAAGGGTGGGGGGCTGGAGTCGAGGGTAGCGGTGGCAGATGGGAATGTCGGGAATGCAAAGCAAGATACACAAGAAAGAGAGTAGCGCAAGAGGGAGAGGCAGTGGGAAGCGTGCCGAGGTGCTGGAGAGAGAGTTATGACAATGGGATGAACAAAAGATAGAATGATGTGAGACGATGTGGTCGATGCAGAGGCAGCAGCTGATGGCCGGTCGTTGTCGAGGCTCACTCACTCACTCACTGCTTGTTCCTACAATGGACCCAAGCTCAGGACGCGTTCAATGGACCCCCTCGCTAGCCTTGCTCGCAGTCTGAACCCGCCCAGGGTAGTCATAGCAGGTCAGGCGCGTCCACACGTGGCGAATACCTCCGCTCATTTACCTTTTTTACGTACGACGCGTCGAGCCCACCGTACGCGCGCGAATGACGTCACAATACACTCCCTGTCCCTCGTTATCCAATATAACTAAAGAGTCCAAAAAGAACAATCACCATGCTCTTCGTCTACGGCCTAAGGTTTTGTTGTACAAAAGAGATGGGGGTAGCAAGCACACAGTACCTGCTACAGAATAATGAATGGTATGGTAGGTGAAATATAACTACAGACCAAGCAGCTCGCGGTCCACTTCCGCGACCCACCGCGCCTCCACATACTTGGCCTGGATATAGTCTTGAATGTCCCTAACACCGTCAGCCGAAATGCGCTCCTGAGCCAGCCACTGCCATCACAAAATATACTCACTCGTCACTCGGTACCCAGTCAATGGGCTTGTTCCGCTCCCAGAACGCATTGCCCCGTGCATTGCCCCAGTCCTGCGCAAGCTGGATCGCCTCGGGTGCCCAGTTGTCCAGGTCCACACTCCGCGGCTTGGAAATGTGCGTGCCAAGACCGCGGTGCTGCGTGTTAGCTTGAAACAACGCGGCTGAGCAGCTTAGAAAGACTTACCAGTCCACAACAACGGATACACAGGAACATGACCATTGGCATATCCCTCAGACCTGCCTGTCAGCTTGATGCCCTGATATGCAAAGCTCGACTCACTCTGCGTCGCCCATCGAGACGACTTTGTCCGCTTCCCGCAGTCCGCGCATCGCGCATTCGCGCCCGTATCAGCGATCTGGCGGAGGAGCGCCTTGTCCAGCTTCGCAGGCTCGACGTCAGCCTGTTCCTCCATGCCCGGTGGGAGACCAGGGGAGCCGAGTACGGGCGAGAGAGCGCGGAGACTGGCCAAGTTTGTGTCCGGATACTGCGGTTGCGGCTGGCCCTGCTGGCTGTGTGACGTTTGGCTGTACTGCGCCTGGCTATGCCCTGATGAGCTGGGAGCCTGCTCGCGTGCATCCCTTGCGTCCCGCTGCAGCCCCGCCATCTCGTACACTCTCCGCTCAATGTCGCTCTCCATGTCGTAGTACTCTTCCCGGTGGTTGAAGCTGTTAGCATACATAAATGCCGGGCGTTGCTGGAGGTCCATCGAGTTGCGGTTTGCCTTGCCGCCGCTCTTGCTTCCGAGCTTGTCGCCTGCAAGTTCGGCTGATGACTTGATTCGATTCTTCAGGCTTTGCCTGTGCTGTCCGCCGCGGGGGGTTGAGCTCTCGCCTCGTGGCGGTGCCGGCCGCGGCGGGGCGGGGAGAGAGTGCCGGCTCGTGTTCTGCTTGACTGCTGGCGGAATGGGCAGTCTTCGATCACGGTCGGACTGACCCGACCCCTTGCGGACAGGCAGTGTGTCGTCGTCGTCAAAGTCCGGCGGGGCCAGCTTCTTCACGTCGTTCAGAGACCGCAGTGTCGATGTACCGTTAATACAGGCTTCGATAGCGTTGCACAGCGCATAGATCCACGTCTTCATGTCCGCCTCGGACAGGGCCTGGTATAGCCTTCTGCCGTGCGAGGGCGTCACGATTTCAAACACGAAGCGTCGGTCGGTGCCACGACCCTCGCGTACGCTCGCAAACTTGAGGTCGATCACGGTCGAAGCCGACTCGGGCTTGTTAGGGCCCCCGTCCTTGTATTCGTACATCTTGGAGTGTGCCAGCACGACCCAGATGCCTGATGTCAGTTGGGTTCAGACCAGCAAACTTACGGTCCCATTTGCCTCGCGTGCCGCCCTTCTCGAGCTCCTCCCACGTCCCCGTACCCCAGAGGACACCCTCCTTCTTTCGTCCGGCGAGCTCGCGCTGCTCGTCCTCGTCGCCCATTCCACTGATGCCGCCAACTCCACCGAGCGACGGCGACGTGCTCGGCTGCTTGTGGTGGTCGGCGGTCAGCTTTGCGGCCGTGTCAGCGAGCGCGACAGAGCGCTGCGAGTCGTAGTTGCCGACATTGTTCGCGCTGTCGGCCGGCAGGAACGGGGACCGGTACACCTTGACGCCGGGCTGAATCGAGTGGCGCGCCGCGTGACGCGAGCTACTTCTAGGAGGTCGCGGGGGGAGGGGCAGCTGTCCATCACCACCGTCCGAGATTGTCGGGGAGCCGTCTGGTGTGCCGAGCGGCGGCACGTCGCCGAGCTGCTCATAGCTTCGCCGCGGGGATAAGTTCTGCGTCGTGTAGGGGAAGGGCGGGACGTTGGCTGATGACACTGGCGGGGCGCGCTCGACGAGCGGTTGGGCCGAGGGAAGATGCGTGAACGTCGCGTTTGTCGAGGAGAAGAGACCGCGGATCTTGCGTCCGCCGAGGATCTTGTTAATCTTCTTGCCCTTGTGCTCCTTGCTTGCGTTGAGAGCAGCGAGATCCGTCGAGCTCGTCGGGAGCACACGCGGCCGCGGCGTCTCGAGCCCGTTGCCCGAGAGCTTGCTCGCGGCGTTCTCGAGCACCGTCGTCTGCTGTTCCCTCGCAGCCCAGCCCTGCAGCAGGTCGTTCCGAACGTGGTGGAGGTGGGCGAGCGAGAGCGTCAACGACCGCGTGAGGGCGTCAAACGAGCCACGGGCACTGGCATCGTCGCGAGACAACAGGCGCACGGGCGTCTCGCTCACGGCTAACTGTCGGCCGCGCTGTGTGGGCGTGTCGACGCCGCTCGCCTGCTGTCGCCCAAAGTCGGTCGGCTCGTGAGGCGGAGGGTGTGTGTCTGCCCGCTTACCCGGTACCTGGCTCAGGAGGCTGCCGACCCAGCCATACATGCCGACCAGAAGGTCAAGACACACAACAGAGCTCGGCGGCACGGCGTACAGAAGCGTCGAATGGTGGTTGTAGCGCGCGAGGTCGAACTGGGCGGCTCGGGTCGCCTGGGCAACGTCTGCCGAGCTCGAACCCGCATTTGATGATATCCCAGATGATGACGACAGGTAGGCGGCCGTGTCCGAGTAGTACTGCTTCGCGACGCTCTGATCCAGTCAGCTGGTTTACCGGAATTCATAACGCATAACGTACCTCGAACTTGTGTTGTTGACTGCCGGCGCCGGTCAGTCCCTGGCGCTTGATTTCGCCCTTGACGGCGCTCAACGAGTGCAGCACCATCTCTTGCAGGTCCTCTCGTTCACGAGCACGACGCTCTCGGGCAACCTTGCGGATACCATTGGCATTGTCAAAGACATCACCCTGGACACCGTACCCGCCCTCTAGCCAGCGGCCGAGCTCGCCGAGAGATGACAACAACTCGTCCTCTGCCGTCTCGAGCTGTTCCAGGAGGGCAACATAAGCTGCGCTGGCGGTAAGCACCGTCTTGGCGAGATGCTTCAGCGTGCCAGCCGAGTGCTCGAGCGCAGCAAAGGTCGAGCGACATAACAGCGAGTCCGGGAGAGGTTCTGAAGGGACTGGGGCATGGTGAGGTGGCCGGCTCGTGAGCGGTGGTGACGGTGATGGCTGCCCGTTCTGACCCGACTGTTGGCTGAAGCCGTTGCCGTTGCTGTATGAGTCGCTGTAGCTGTCTGGCGGGAGGGACTGTTGGGGAAGACGAGCAGAGGAGATGGAGCTGTGCACCGAAGGCGACGAGGGGGGCTTGGCGAAGGCTCGGGAACTGTCCGAGTCTGTGCTGTTGACGGTGAGGCTCGGGGAGGGGGGAACGGGTGGTACGGGGGAGGCGCGGGGTCGTGATGTCGATGCCATGGCCGCTGTGGGCATGATGACAGGAAGGTGTTATGATCTTGCTATGATGGCGATGACCGACACTGTGATGGCTGAGAGATGGGATCGGCAGAGTAGAGAGTCTGTTTCCAAGATGAGCGGCCAGCCGTCAGCAGTCTTGTCGACACGGTGATCTTGGAAGCCTTAGTGCGGGCGTACAGTAATGTTTTGATCGGGATGAAATAACAAATTCGATCCGGTGTAAACAAATGCATTAGCCTTCTTCCTAATGACCTGATGGAAGCATTAGAAGCGGCCGAATGCACTTTGAATGGCAGACTCGTTGCATACGTTCATGCTCTTCCGCTCGCTCTTAGACTCTACATGCATGCATTCCCGCATCAGCGGCCCCTCGCAGCTCAAGCAAACCAAACCCCTAGGACGACCCCGCTCCCTTGTCCTTTCCTTGCTTCAGCTCCGGCAGTGCGGGCAGGCTTGATTAGACCCTTGTTTGTTTACAGCATCCTGCGCACCTGATTCCCTGGATGTGGTCCTGCATCAAACCCGTCCAACCCGTATTCTGGGATCCGAAGAATTCGCGCATACACGCACACACAGACAGACATACGTACGAGCGCGTCTATGGTGACATGGCACTCACCCACTTTCGCCCACTGTGCGTGCTCTCACAGTGAGCAATGCAAGCGTCTAAAATTTCGTCATGAGATTTGCCACGCTTGAAAGAATCAGCTGCCTCCTTGCTGGAAGGGACGACGCATGCGAAGCCATGAAGGAAAAGGGGGGTGAAGGAAACCTTACTCGCCTCATGAACCGTCGTGTGGGTCCAGCCAGTTGGCCATCGCCCGCAATGATACCGGAGACGTGCCTTGAACCTTGAGTTCTGCAGAGCGGCTGATTCCCAAATCCCACCCCGCCCTTCTGCCTCGATCGCAAGAAGAACCCGGGAAGAGCAGGGACTTTGGACAACGTACAAGGCCCAAACGACGGGATCGCGCTCGACGACGCGAGGCGCGAGGTGGCAACGCGAGCTCAACTCGTCTGACTTGGTGACACGCAGGAACGCTGGGACGTCTCACTGGGCAACGTACGCCGACTCGCGGCCTCCCGAGTTTGGTCAACGCGACGACGGCAGAATATGCAGCCGAGGAAGCATTGAGGAGGAGGAGGGAGGTCTAGGTGAAACGGAACACCTGACCCGCCGTACCGTCATCCGACCAGGGGACCCATCCGATCGGATCGACCCTGCCTCCTACCTGCTACCGATCCTATTCAAAGCAGGAAGCAAAGCCCGCGCGCGCCGCTTACTCCTGCTCTCGTTCTAGGTCCTCTAAAAAGCTTGCGATCACATGCAAGCCTGTCAGTTGTGCAGACGTCGAGGACATCGTCAGTGGGCGAAAGCCACATTGCAGCCACACCGGGCCACACCGCGCAGTGGTCAGCCGTGAGGGGCTCGGAAGCGGACTGGTTGCGGTCTCTTCCGCACCCATGCAGAGCAGCCCGTGATCGCCCATGCACCTGCGCCTGACCCGCTTGAATTGTTCCAATGCCTCTCTCCGCGCAGACTGGGGGGTGAGCACGGGGTGAAATGCATCAGTCGCAGACTAACCCACTCTGACCACCTAAACTCAAGACCTGTCCAATCTGCAGGACACGACCTACCCTCCCGCACACGTGCACTTACGCTCGGGAAGAGCGGATGCGGCCTCTCTTTCCGGCACAAAGGAAGTGGCTGTAATCTCGGTCTCAACTTAGCTGACGACTCTTCACTAATGAGCGATGGGAAGCCTAAGACGCACCCAGAGTGCCACTGTTCCGCATCCAAATCAGTACTGACGCGTAATCCCAAGCCTGACCATGTCTCAGACGCAAAGCCCCGCTTCTCCTTCCCATTTCGCCGCCTTCGCCGCGATTAGTGAGCATACATGCATAATACAGATAGACGTAGTCATGACAGTCTAAGCCTCCTCGACGATCTCCTCGGCCTCGGCGTACTCTTCCGCCTCTCCCTCCTCAGCTCCCTCTCCCCACCAGCTGATGAGTCCGAGTCCCTGTTCTCCAACCGCCGCCGTGATACGGAACCCGGCGCTCTCGTAGGGATCCTTCTGCTCCTCCTCCTCCGTGTCCGGCGCCTTGGGCGGTCCGGGCTCGTGCTCGTTCCACTCGATCGAGTCGACGCGGAACCGGATCACCTCCCCCGTGTCGTAGTAGAAGCGCTCGGCCTTGAGCGTGTTCTGCAGCTCGGACTCGTCCAGCTTCCGCTCGTCTTCTCCGGGATACCAGAAGAATCGCCGCTCGTTCTCGTCGCTGTACTTGTTAGCTTGGGCAAAGCTGTGGTGGAGCTGGAAAAGCTTACTACGCAGAGTTGTCCGGCAGCAGAGACGGAGGGATGTAGATGTCCTGGAAGAAGCCGAGGGAGACTAATGTCAGCTTAGAACACACATGACTAGCTCACCTCGGATCCACTGCTGCGTGGTGCTCAGAATCTTGCCGAGAATGACCTCTCCAAGGAAGGGCGAGAACATCATTAAGCGGAACGAGACTGCTGTCAGCTACCAGTGACATAGAGCACTTAGCTGGCCTCCCTTTGAAGGCTATACCCACCCTTGTAGTACATCTGGCCGTTGCCCCACGTCACCCGTCCGTCCTCGGCCGTCAGGATGTCGTACACGGAGAGCGCGAGACCGCGCTCCTTAATCAGCTTGTTTGCGTACCTGCTGTCAGCTAGGAAGTCCTCAAGCACGCAGCTGCAATTGCTAAGGAGTAGTCTAAGGGACAGTGTGAACCCAAGAGATGCCCTCGCCAACAACACCGCGCACTACGCACTTCTTGTTCAGCGCATCCTGGATGGTCACCGCAGGGTTGATGCCGAACGTCTTCGGGGCGACGGGTACTGTGTCCTGCTTTGTCAGCTAACGCTAAAGATCTAGTTAGCTCACCCTAACGGCGATGAGGTTGAACATCTCATCGGCTTGCGCTGCGGGCGTACGTGCGGATGAGAGCTCTTCTTGGGTCTCAGTCGGTCACAACAAAGTGCTCGCTGTCGTCAGAAACTTGTCGGACCTCCACTCGCGCTGATCGATAGATTTGATCCCGCTGCTCTCTCTGCGGTGGAGGAGCGTTACAGTGGAGAGGACGGAGGCAAATAAGTAACCGCAGGAGACCGGCTCCACCACGTGGGCTGTAAGCCGGTGAGGGACGTCATCCTGCCCTAATAATTTCTGCGTCGGGAAATGAAATCTTGCTCGCAGGACCGGCGCTTAACGAGTGTACTCAAAGATACGATTTGCAGTCGTTACAACTCCATCTGTCCTTTTTCCATCAGCAATCTCCTCGGCCTCCACCCTCGTCGTCTGACATTCCGGTCTATCTCGGACTCTCTGTTTGCCCCTCGTCTCGTGTGACTTGACTACCGGAACGCCCGCGCCGACCGCTGCCTTCGCCCCCGGCCATCACATCTGGCTCCGCCGTCTTCACCGACAGCACCCCACCCCCACCCCGCATGTCCGCCGCCAGCACCAGCGCTGCTGGCTCCAGCGCCTCGGTGCCATTACCCCGCAAGAAGAAGCAGCTGCAGGGATGGCAGCACTCTTTGGCCGGATCGTGAGCTTTCACTTTCGCGGACATTGCTAACGCCAGACTCGGCGGTATGGCCGGAGCGATCGTGACGTCCCCGTTCGACGTGGTCAAGACGCGCCTGCAGTCCGACCTGTTCCGGAACGACACGTCGCAGAGCGCCCACCTCCTCGGCGCTGAGGCGCGGGCCGCCGACGCCGCGGCTGCCAAGAAGATGTCCCCCCGCTCCGCGCTGAGCAGGACCATGTACCAGTTTGTCGACACTGTGTACCTCATCAAGCGGATAGGTGTCGATGAGGGCTGGCGCGCGCTGTACAAGGGTCTCGGGCCGAGTCTGGTCGGCATCATTCCTGCTCGGTGAGTTCCAAGCGTCCGATAGGGCGCGGCCTCCAATGTGCACTGGGGCAGCAGTGATGGAGAGCTCGCTGTAGAGCAAAGAGAAAAGAGCAAGCGCTGACGCTCAGTGCGATCAACTTCTACTTCTATCCGACGTCCAAGGCCTTCCTGGCGCGAACATTCCCGAACGCCGGTGAGGACTCGCCGCTCGTGCACCTCGGTGCGGCGGTGATTGCTGGCGTGTGCACTGCGACGGGCACGAACCCGATCTGGGTGGTGAAGACGCGCCTGCAGCTGAGTGCGCGGAAACGCGCCGAGAGCGCGGCGGTACGTTCGGCGCAGAAGGCGGCGCACACTCCCTTGGCGCAGCGTGCGCCGGCCACGTCCGCCGTGGCGATGACCGTGGACATTGTGCGCAACGAGGGTATTTCGGGGCTGTACCGCGGTCTCTCGGCCTCCTACCTCGGTGTCTCGGAGGGTGTGATCCAGTGGGTGCTCTACGAGCGCTTCAAGAAGCTCGGACGGCAGGCGGCAGGCGACCTCGAGAAGCAGTCTTGGGCGAGCTATGTTGGAACAGTTGTCGGCGCCTCGGGCGGCGCCAAGGCCGTCGCCTCCCTCATCACGTACCCGCACGAAGTCATCCGGACGCGCCTGCGTCAGCCCGCCGTCAACGGCGTCGTCAAGTACACGGGCCTGCTGCAGACGCTGAAGCTCATCGTGAAGGAGGAGGGCGTCGCGAGCCTCTACTCTGGTCTCACGGCGCACATGTTCCGCGTCGTGCCCAATGCTGCGTGCATGTTCCTCATCTACGAGCTGGTCGCCAACAAGCTGGGCCAGTGAGCGAGCTAGAGCGAGCGCAGCGAGCGAAGGCGCCCGCCTAGCTATATGCTGCCTGAGCATCTGACCAGCGTCCGCACACGAGATCAGCAATACCCCCAATCCATTCATAGATACTGCATTTTACCCCCACTCGATGTATCACTATCACTTTTTTGGCTCACACGACCACCTCTGATACATAATCAGTCAGGACAGTTCGCTGAATAGACGGGCGTTCACTCGCTCGGTGAATTGTCGGGTACACTGTGTCGGCTGGGCGGGCCAGCCAGGCCAATTTTTGCAGAATTCCATCTGCGCACTGTGGCCCTGTGGCTCGGCCTGCCTCGGTGTCTTCCCTATCTGGCCACGATCTTGTCAGCGCCAGTAGCCTCAGCTGCGTTAACGCCTCAGACTCTGTAGGAGATGTGATCCTGCTACAGTCTGAGCACTTTCACTCGCTCGTAGATCTTGCAGACCTTGCAGACCTTGAGGACAAGATCCGGCATGTCAGATCCGAAACCTGCGCTGACGACGCTCTTTTGCCACCCGCCGCCGCCGGGTGGTAGATTTGCCTCCAACTCAGCGACAACCTTCATCCTCTAAGCCGCAGAAATCCCTACGCAATCACGCGCACATCGTCAACTGAGCACCGACACACGCCTTGCGTGCTGCGCAGAATTCTTCAAAATAATTCTGCAGATCGCCACTCTCCCCCGCCCACCAAAATCTGACCTCCACCGCCACTTTCACCACCACCCGTATTTTTGCCCACGAACTTCTTCGTCAATGCGTAATGTAATACATCCCGGCATCCTATCCGAGCTCCTCAAGCTGTTAAGACTGCATAGCAACCGAGAGACGCTTAGAAAGAGATCGCAGCGCCGCGCTGCTTCTTGTCACCGCCGAGCTCGAAGTGCTTGCAGCGCTTGAGAGAGATCTGGTGCTTGGACTTGCACGAGGTGCACTCAAGACGAAGGACAACCTTCTTGGTCTGGCGGGGTTAGCTTTGGACAGATGTAGGGGCAGCTACGCTGCGACGCTGCGCTGCACTGCGCTGCGTGCGTGCGTGTGTGCGTGCGTGCAAGAGATACTCACGGTCTTGGCCTTCTTGTGGAAGACGGGCTTGGTCTGACCACCGTAACCGCTCTGCTTCCTGTCGTAACGACGCTTACCCTGGGCGGAGAGCGAGTCCTTGCCCTTCTTGTACTGGGTAACCTTGTGGGGGGTGTGCTTCTTGCAAGTCTTGTGCTTGCAGTAAGTGCGGCGGGTCCTGCGATGGTTAGTGACTGAGAAGAGGGCGGGTCGAAAAGTCGGCGAGAGGCGAGGTAAAGGGAAGTTGCAATGCGCCGGACGTCCAAACTGCCAGAGGACTTCTAGTCCCAGCATGCAGCAGACGTTCGTCGGAGAGCAGTTCCAATGCCGTCGTTGTTTCGCTTTGTAGTGCCGAAACTCACTTAGGAATGTTGACCATTTTGTCTGGAGAATGTCAGCAAGAGTGAAGAAGTGGAGGACAGGAAGAACGCGACGACAAGCGACAGAAATGAAAAGCGACTGCAGTGGGCGAAAGGCGGATCCGGACAGGCGAACAGGAAACTCGATTCGTTCAGGTTGAAAGTCGAAATGTGCACGCATCGGAGCGCGTGCAAAATGTAGGCAGTGGGTTGACTTCGAGTGGCCGGACTCCTTCCGCACTTCTAGATGCTCCAGCTTCACAGAATCAACAGGATCCCGACACCCAGAACGTCTGCACAATCCCGCCAACGTCTGGAAGCGCCCAACATCGTTCCAACAGCATTTCACCCTCTGATCGTTCCAACATCCCGCAATTTCGACATTCCATTCCCAGCTTCTCAGTCCTCCCTTCCGACGATAGTCTCCCCCTGTCTGTCGTGTCGCTCGTCTCGCATGTCGGTGCCGTTCGTCGCAATGCAGTCGCCGCAAATCGTCGAGTCGTGCGTTCCCCACTATGCACTCACCGGAGTCGAGGGTCGGTTGACGGTTGAGAGATGACCTGCCTGCAGCTTGACCTCGAAAGTCCGGGCAGGCCACAGTGCAGGACGAGTTTGGCGGGGTTTTCGGCGGTTCGGCGTTAAAACCACGTGTCACCCAGTTTATGTGGCACTCGTGCACCCACCCCTCAGGCCACATGCTTATCGTATCTTCTCTTCGACGTGCTGATCTGCATGCATAGTCTGTAGCTCTTAGAGCCGCTTGGAGTTCTGTGATGCATGCTGGAAGCACACCGGTTAGGCAGAGTGGGTTACTAAGTCATCGGCTTGACTTCTGGATCTGCCGCTCTGCATAGGTGCTGTATCTGTCACACTCTTGTCTACTAACTTGCTGGCTCTCATGCTTCTCCGTACGAGACCTTGGCCTTCGGTACCCAACGTCAGAGTGACCTGAAGATTGGCCCCGCCATGGACATCCTCATGCGGACGAGAATGGCTGAGGCCGCTACCCTCCGTCACCCCTGCGGCGCAGGTACGTTGCGGTCGCTGGCACACACGGTGACCAGTCACGATCGCCATTGATGCACGTCAAGGCGATGATGAGCAGTGTCCAGGACGGTGGATGCGGTGGCGGTCGCTGGAATAGGAAGGTGCCGATCAGAGGCATGGACGCGTGAGTGAGGGACTAGGGAGCGCCATTCTCCCCAGATTGGAAAAGCAGGAGACGATCTTGCGGATTCGAACTCGTGACTGGCGGACGGCCACTGCTCTTGCCGTTTCTGGTCGTTGCGCCTTTCAGGTGCGCAGGTGCGGTGCTCTTGGTCGCCCCTTCACACGCCAGGCACACACCCTGGCTGGACTGGCTGTGATCAGCCTCGGCCCTGCTCCCCCTCTCGCCTTCCGCCACCCCGCATAGCGCACATGGCACACCCTGACCTCTGCCTGAGCTTGTCGCCTGCCCAGCCCGCCTGGCCTGCGCCCTCTTGCTTCGTCCTCCCACATTACCGACCTTGCTCCCCCGCAGACTCACACCCACTCCATCCACTGGATCCTCGGCCTTCTTCGCTAAGACGGATACATCATCGTTCTCGGTCTTCGTTCTTTCTAACACCCCCTCGACTTGTCCACCCAGCAACTCTCTCAACTGGTCTCGGTGCAGCGCGCCCTTATCGAGTCTGGCGTTTCTGGCTCCACTACCAGCAACCACCCGCCGCCCCTCTCAAAGCCCCCCTATTGCCACTCAAAGGCAGCGCCCACTCGGAGATCATCCTTTAGCTATACCTTCCAGCTCGTGAGTGTCGAGTGTCACATCAACGCCAATCACTTCACTGTCAAACCCCTCTCCACTGTTCGCGGAGTGTCATCAGCTCGCCCGCGCACGTCGCCATTGTTGTTATCCGCCGCTCGGACTCCCTCCTGTGGCTGGGGATAGCGGTGGGGTGTCGCCCCTATCTGATTCCCATTTCCACACGACCGCTTACTCTACCCCACTTCACACTCGGCAATCTGTCCAGCGCACCGCTTCTGACACCCACCAGGTAGAAACCTCAGTTCGTACCTGCTGCCTCGTTCACCCCTCGGGGCTCACTGCTGTCCAATGGACACCTCGACCATGTCCTTCTCGGACGAGCAAGTCGCCGCCTCCGAAAGAATAGCGACGTCCTCGGCTTCCACCGATCAAATCGAGCCCGCTCCGTGGATGACTCACACGATGCCCCCTCCTACCAAGATGGAAGGCAAATCGATTCACTCTCGGCCAGCCCTCAATAGCGTTCCCCTCAAGTCGTATGAGGAGGTCGCCTACGCCAGGGTCGACGCTCCGGACTTGAAGACGCTTACCTACGACGATGACGGACCACCCACGATCCTCATTGTCTTCATCCCGATCCTCGTTGTTCTCGTCACCGTCCTTTTGGGCGTGCTGATGTTCCTCATTGCACTGCTGTGCATGAAGCGTCAGCGCGGCATCCGTCTCATGGAAGATGGCGGACCTCTCGATCTCAGCAAGGGTGACGGCGTCATTGGTGAAGGCGGTACAGAGGGCGTCGAGCAACGCTGGCTGGAGAATGCCGACCCCGACGTTCAGGAGGCTTACAAGCGTGCCAAGGGTGAGCTTCCCGCAACCAGTTGCATGCTGACATTTAGACTGGCAGACGCAGTATCCGCCGTCTTCCGTTCCCACGGACATCACGTTGTCCCAGTTCCTTTCGATCCAGGAGAAGGGCGTGTCGGCCTGGGCGTTCGAGCCCGATTACGAGGAGAATCTCTCTCTGTTTGTCCAATCTCGCACCGAGATTACTTTCCTGTCGGACGGACCTGGCATGCCCGTCCGCGAGGGTGGTGGCAACTCCGTCATGGCCAACCTACCCTTACCCAAGGTTAATGAGGTCTACTACTGGGAGGTCAAGCTCTTCGAGAAGGCCCCAGCGACTGAGGTCGCGATCGGCCTGGCTACGAAGCCCTACCCCTCTTTCCGACTTCCTGGCTGGAACAAATTCTCGGTCGCCTACTTCTCTTCGGACGGCTTCAAGTCTCACAACTACCCGTTCACCGCTTCGTCCTACGGCCCTCCTCTTGCGGAAGGCGATGTTCTCGGTGTCGGATACCGCCCCCGGACGGGTACTGTGTTCTTCACCCGCAACGGCAGGAAGCTTGAGGACTGTTACACTGGCCTTAACCGCCTCAATCTCTTCCCCACTGTCGGAGCGAACGGACCTTGCACGCTTCACGTTAACCTCGGCCAAGCAGGTTTCGTTTTCATCGAAGCCAATGTCAAGAAGTGGGGTCTCGCTCCCATGGTCGGAACTCTTGCCCCGCCTCCGGCATACGGCAGCGAGCGTGGTAGCATCCTCCTGGACGCAGGCTATGGAACGCCCGGAGCCTCGAACTCGCACCCGAACCTCAGCGGTATCAGTGCCCTTCTGGAGGCAGCTCGCGCCCGTGCTGCAGCTCAGATGAACGGCGGCCAAGTCGCTCGACCCATTCCTGTCGGCACCTCGCCTCCTCACGGATCCAGTGGATCCAGCAGGCGACACCGTCGAAACCCTTCCCAGCCCGTGGCTCCTTCTCCCCTTCGCTCGGGTGAAGGTGGCCCTGGTCCTTCGACGCAGCGCAACCAGGCCGGCGGCACCAACTACGTGTCCCCGACCGACACCCCGCTTGTCGCTCCTCGCGTTCCTCCGGCTGATGTGGACATTGTGTCTGACGACGGCTACGACTCTGCCACCAGTGCTGCGTCGAGCCACCGTTCGCCCCACAACCCTCCGACACCCAACGTTCTCGACATCTCCCTGCACTCTCTCCGGGGAGAGAACTACTTCGAGCGCAGTGGACGAACATCCGCGACGACGTCGGACAGCAGCAACCGCAGCCTGGCTCCCTCCGCTGCGGAGAGCCGAGCGTCTTCTGGGAGGTCGAGCTCCACAGCTCGTCCCAACATCGACCGCGTTCCTTCCTACGGCCCTCCGGCCGACTCGCCGCCGCCTCCGGGCTACGCGCCGTTGGACCCGCACATGTACTCGCAGGGCCTCCCTGGGGATCTCCCCGAGGACCTGATTAACCAGGCCATCGCTGCCATGAGCGAGCCTGAGCGACCCGCGGCCCAGCCGTCACCGCCGCGCTCTGGCGGTCCGCTCAACTGGATCCGAGACCGGGTCGGAAGGAGCGATTAGTTGTGTACCCATTTGTTGTTGACATGCATTGATACTTATCCCGGCCTGAGCCTATACCGTGACGGTTGGAAACCCCTTTCGGAACGCAGATTGTAGATTGTGATACTAGAGAACCATGCATCACCCGCTTCACGACCAGAACTTAGTAGTAGAAGAATCCCAGCTTCAGCCGGGGATGAAAGTAAGTCCGCACGTGAACTGATCGTCATGAAGTCATGATCGGCATGAGGAGCTACGTCTGCCGTCCTGGGTGTCTGCAGCAATCGCAACACATCGAGATACGAGGCTGCACAAGACCGTCGTGGGTTGCCCCACTGCAAGAGATGGAAAGGAAGTGACGGCGGTAACGGTCGGTTGCATCGGCTGATTATTGTTGGGGTTTGGGGCACAGTGATCGAGCGGGTGCGGGTGCGGGCTGGGTGGCGCGTGGGGGACCCGGTGTGTGCCCGAACCTGAACCCTCCACCGGAAAGACCAGCCAACATCCACAGTCTGGAGCATCCTCACTCCGTACTTCATCTCTTCCTGGCCGCCGCCGACCATCGACATCGACGACGCCTGTCCCCCTCCGACCCCCAAGGCAAGGCACGCGAGGCATCGTCCTCCGAGCCTTTGCCTTTCTCACTCCCTCATCTCCCCCATCACCGTCTTCACAAACAATCACCCGCGGCGGATCCACGGTGCTCTTGACGCTACGGTTGACTAGCCCGTCAACAACAGCTTAGTTCCCCGACTGCGCTTCGCGCACCGTCACCTATTGACCGCCACCATGCGCTCGTCTCGGCAGCCCACCAAGTCGTCTCCGCTGTCACCGCGCGACTCCCGGCCAAGCGGAGCGGCGAATGCGGTGAACGGGAGCGTGAGCGCTCGGCCGGGACCCGGGCCATCATCGAGTGCCGCGCAGGGAAGACACAGCCAGAAGCCCTCCATCAATGTCTCGGGCGATGCTCCGATGCCTTCCTCGCCGCTAGCCGCGACTACGCCATTGACATCCTCGACACTGAGCCGGAACGGGCAGTCGCCGCCGCCGCTCTCGTCGTCGGTATTGACGAACCCGTCCGCACTGTCCAACCCCTCGACCTGGCGCTCGGAGCAGGAGTCACCCGGACCAACGGCGCTCCTCGTCCCGACTGATAGACCATTAGAAGACCTAGAGCAGTGGCTCCCGAGCCAATCACGCCTCAGTGTCGAGAAGGAGGTCGTCCTCAGCGGATACGCGCTGTACGGAATACGCAGCTGGTACGTTGGATCGGATCGCGCCGCGTATCGGCCGCATCGCCTCCCACACAACACACATTCGCCGATCGCTCACACACAGGTATCTTTCTAGAACACATGGGGCGTTCACCATCGCGGCCTCGACGGGCAAGCCATCGGACAAGGTGCGTAGGATCCATAGCTGCCAAGCACGACGTCGTGTTGGATCGGTCTGTGCTAACACCGTCAGATCCATTGTTATCTCCTGGTGCCGGACCCGCACCTCTCCCAGCAGGAAGGTCAAGCCGAGGTTAACCATGTTGCCAACTGGATCGGGAAGCAGATCAACGCTCATGCCCGCAAGACGGCTTATGGAACGCTACTCGTGTCCACACCGTCCATCCACGGACAGGAAGTGTGAGTGTCCGATCGTCGCGCCGGAACCGCTCGGAACCGCTGTCCTCTTCCCTTCGATTCAGCTGACATTGCAGGTGGCCGATACCCGGAGGTGACATGCGAGAGGTCTGGCCATACATCGTACTGAATACCGCGCTGCGACGATTAGGCTGCGGTGGCCGCGCAGCCATGGGCAGTGAGCTTCCGATCTCTGCAATTCGGCGCAACTTCAACGAGCAGTACCGCATACCCAACGGACCAAACAACACCATCACTGCTGCGCCGTCACGAGCAGGTTCACCTCCTCAGTCCCCGACGTCACCAAGGCACAATTGGTTCAACCCGCAGAATGGGAAGCCAAACTGGGACGGGCCAAGCGAGACGAACCTGCTGTCGTCCTCGACCAACTCACACGCCAACATGGAGGCGCTCTGTTCTGATCCCATCATGCTCAATGTTGTGGAACTGGTCAAGCTCATCCAGAGTGCGCTTGCTATCTGGGGCCTTTGGGGCGGATACACTGATAGCAACAAGGACAACCAGCTGGAGCCGGACGGGCTGTTCTGCGACGAGACTAAGGCGGCCATCGCGGAGTGGAGGAGGATCATGGGCATGGAGAATGACGACAACTTCAAGATCGAGGTGAGTTGTGCGGCACGCTTAACAGGTAACTGACCATCAGCGTGAGACTTCTGGTGGCGTTATGGATCCAAAGACGTTATCCGCGTTGCTGTCGTCTATCACTAGCACCCGCTATCTCCTCGCCTGTCTCGACTGCGACAAGCTTCCAAAAGACCCCTTCACCAACATTCGACGCTTCATGGAATCGTGGCGGATATTTCAGTCGTCTGCGCTGGGCATCCGACACCCCAGCATCTGCTTGACGGTGGCCGGGTTGAGACAGCTCAACTCGGTATACGTTGACGGACGCAAGGGCCACGCCACCGACGCTCTCAAGGTACACCGCCTCCTTATTTCTGGCGTTGCGAACGCGACCAGCACTCTTTCAGCCAACTTGAAGGGCGGAGCATCGGAAGAGACACCAACGCCGCTGAAGAAGCGAGAGAAGCACATGAAGTACGCCGAAGACGGAGAGTCTGGCTTGGACATGATCGTGCCAGACGCTGGTGTGGGCTCGGTCGCCGGACCCGACGTCATCACTGTCAACCTCGAGGCGTACGTCAAGGGCATCCTCAAGTCGCGGGAACGAGACTGGGACGCGATCGGGGCGCGGCGGGTGGCGGAGCTGTGGAACGGCCATGTTGCAGAGGGAAACGGGCACAACCACCAGCACCGTGGCAAGTTCTTCCGGCGAAGGCATGCAAAGGAAGACCAGGGTGACGAGGGTGTCGGAGCCGCCGCGATAGACGCATTCAAGGGAATGAAGCAGGGCGTGCAGAACAAGACTGCGAAAACGGGGCAAGCCGTGAAGGGCGCATTAGGCATGTCCACGGGGTGAGTCAGACACGTAGACACGAGGGGGACGCTTCGTGATCACCCCAGATCTTAGCTGACGTCGATCAGAAGCAAGCCCGCGAAGGGTGGCGACACATCAGATTCGGAGACGGAGCGCATCAAGAGCAACAAAGCCCAGGCTCTGAATGTGCCCACCGTCGTTGGTCCGACTCCACCAGACGTCGAGACGCTGTCCAACATGTCGCGCTCGGTTTCGCCTGCCGCCATGATTCCCGCGTCCAGTTCACGCGGCAACCTGCGTGTCGATGGCGTCGGTCTCGGACGACCCCCGACGCATTCTCCCCACAACACCTTCCTCTCGAACCTGTCTGGCGAGTACAGCGACGAGCCCTCGTTCCGGGGCAGCCAAGCTTTATCAAAGTCCTTCAGCAACGGATCAGTGCACCACCAACCCTTCAACTTTGGTACCAGCCCGCGCAGTCTCTCCAGCAGTCGAGGCATGGACAGCCCGATGCATCGCCCGCGCAACCTGAGCGTGAGTGTCGGCAGTGTCGCCCACGACCGCACCTCGCAGTACTCTGCGCAGCGGCCGCCGCCCATGTTCCGCACTATCAGTGACGGCGTGGACAGCGCGGCCGAGTGGCCGCCCACAACCTCGACTGGGTCGCGCAAGCCGCTCCCCGATTTTGCGAACCCCCCATCGGGAGATTCTGAAGCCCCGAAACCGCAAGAGCCCCAGCGTCGGCACTCGTTACAGGATCGGAGCCATTACCGAGGGACCCGCATCCAGAAGCACCACGTGCTGCAGGCCGACGTCGAGCTGTGCGAGACAGTGTGGGCGTACATGGACCGGGAGCGTTCGCTGCGTCGCGGGGCCGAAGCCATGGCCCAGCTCGAAGAGAGCGCGTACCACGCCACGAACAAGATTACGGACGAGCTGCGCGCGCGGCGAGCCACGATTGACAAGCTCGAGGCAAAAGTCGCCGAGCTTAAGCAGGGTCTGCACCGCGCCGCATACGAGGACGTAGAGGAGGACCGCAAGTTCCAGTGGGCGAGCAGCAAGATCGAGTTCTTCTTAAGCGAAGACACGAACACGCCCGAACTCAGCTGGGGCCTGAGGGAGCTCGAGAAACACTGGGAGGCGCTGCGGACCGACTATGAGCGCAACCTCGCGGGATTGGGACAGTGGAGGCAGGGCGTGCAGCAGCAACAGGCTGCCATTCAGGCTCAGCAGCAGCAACAGCAACAGCAGCAGCAGCAGCCGACAATGGGCGTCATTTCCGGTCTCCTGTCCAAGATCGGCCTGTAATAACGAACATGACGATATAGACTTGATATGTAATGCATGAGTGGTTTGTGATAATGCTGGTGCTCCTGTCTTTCCCTCCTTCGTGATCTCAACTATTTCTTCTCTCAGACTAATCTCTTATCCCCATCACCGCTGCCTCCACCACTCGAAGACCCGCCAAACCATCCTCTCGACGTCTCCTTGGCTGGCGGCGCATTCTGAGCAGATTGAGGGGAGGAAGCAGGCGGGTCAGAGGGTTTGCGCGCCTCGACATCTCCCAAACCAAGATTCTGGAAATCGTCTCGCGACATCAAGCCATTGTCCATCCTGCACTCGAGGTAGGCCTTGGATTCGGGGCGGCACGAGCCCGCATCGGCCCGGTTACGCTTCAGGCAGGACATGTACGAGATCATGAAGTCCTTGCACTCGCCTGTAACTGTTAGCTTGGGTCGGTTTGTGTACGATGTAGCTCGGCTGGTGCGTAGGAGGTGAAGGAGGTGGTCAGGGGTGGGTAACGAGAGAAAGGTGTGGAGCGTGGGCATGGCAACAAATGCAAGAATTCTGGGCCGCCCCCCTGGAGCTTGGAGAGAGTTTGGGGGCCCAGAGCCAAAGAGCCAAACTCACCATCATGGTCGAGCGGGAAGGAACCGCGCTGCGGCGGGGTGACCTTGAAGGACTCGGAGAGGGCTCCGGGGCGGCCGAACGACATGGTGTTTCCTTCTTCAGTATCTGCCGATGATAGGTGTCGTGGAGAACGTGGAGAATGATCGTCGTGCGTTTGTGTGTGTGGTGTCGTTCAGATCGGGTGAAAGAATCAATGATAAAGGTCAAGTTGAAGATGCAAGGTGACGGTGTAGGCCGGCTCGGCCGGATGCGGAGTCGCGAGAATGTGGAGGTACGAGGTCTCAGGTTCCTGCAAAAGTTGGGTTGTTGGTGGCCGATTCCGTAGATTCCGAATCTGGGTGGCGAAACCTCGGATTGATCTCGATCCCGTCCCCAATGCGGACTCCGATTCAGCACTGCCGCTACAGCTAATGGTGCAAGTATCTGCATTGGTGGTACAACATATGGATGGACACTGCGTACAAATTCTCCTCCTCTCTACGACCAACCGCTAACAGCCTCCGGCCTAGGTCTACGGACGATGCACCGACGAGCGGATGTAGGCCGAGGTGCGGTCTGGCTTCTGGTACTCCCTCATCCTGTATTCGGTTAACCAGCTGTGTCGGATAAGCAAACAGCACTCACAATTCCTTGATATTGTCGACAATCTCGGCCGCGATACGCCCATTCTCGGCCTCAAACTCGTACCGCTTCCGTCCCCCGTCGCGCCACACGTACAGCTTGAACCCGCCCGCGCGACCAGAGAGCTTCACATTCGCGACGAGCGTGACGTGGAAACTCGTCGTCTTCATTGTGTCGAAGAACCCGCGGTTCTCGGACGGCATGATCTGGAATGTCAGCTTGGAAAGCGAGCGCCAGCTTACGTGGATGTAGTCTCCGTCGATAGCGAGGACGCGCTCGTGCTTGCCAATGCCCGTCTTCCGGAGCACGGTGTACTTTGTGAACGCGGTGAGGTCGGGCGGCATGTGCTCGCTCGTGCGCTTGAAGATGTTGGCGTTCGGGTCGCCGCCGCGCCGGTCGCCTGTGCCGAGGCCGTTCTCGAGTGCCCATCGGCGCGTGACGAGCGCGAGCTCCGTGTTGCTGCCGAGACTCGCGACGGTACGGTCCAGGGGCAGCGCGAGGCTCTTGTTGCCGAGGCACAGCACCCACTCGCTCGACGGGCCCTGGAGGCTCTTCCGCTGCACGAGGACCTCGGTCAGGTCGGCAATGTACATGTCGCTCGGGACGGAGAGCGTGGTCGTGAAGGCGACACTTGGTGTTGCCTCGACACGCACGCGGAGCAGGGTCGGGCGGGACCTAGAGGACGACAGCTGCTCCGTGACATCCATCATGTCTTCTGGCGACCGCGCCAACGCAGGCATGGGCGCGGCAGGTACAGGAACAGGCGGCATAACGGGCAATGGCGGAACTGGACCGGCAGCGCCGGCGGGCTGCGAGTTCTGGCGGACAGGTGGCCGGGTGGGCTCCGCGATAATGCGAGATGGACGCCGCTGGATCAATGGCATCATCGCCTCGTTCTGCTTTCTCTGCGACTCGGACGCCTTGACGATTCCGAACTGGCCGTAGGAGAACTTGGAGATCTTCGACTCGCGATCAAGAGCGGGGAAATCCTCGTCAACCTCTCCGTCGTCTTCAACGATGCGGAGACCCCAATTGATCGTGGTGCAGTCCTCCTCGGCGATCGGCGGCTGCAGACCCTCCTCCCAGTACTTCCACAGAGCATAGCCGGTGACTTCCTCCACGGTCGCGTCCTTCCTTACTTGAACAATGACTGGCTCGCTGGGCTCATCAGAGTGCGGGTAGAAGAGCTCGAGGCTGAGACTTGGCAACGTGGGCGGTGCAGCGACACTGGCGTAGAGCGAGTTGAACGGGTTGACCTGGGTAGGTGTGCTGGCGGGGGCTTGTCCGTCTCCGGTTGACACAAGGTGCGGGACATGCGCATTGAGTAGCGCGGTCAGAGCAGACTTTCGCGGGGCATGCAGAGGTTGGCGACCGAACTGCAAGGCGGGCTCATCCTCGGTCGACGATCGTCTATCATCCTCATGTATCGTAGACACACGGCGAGGCGGAGCCGGCTTCATGAAGTTCGAGACCTGCCGCATATGTGTCGGCCGTTTCGGCGCGGGAACCAGCTCCTCGTCCACTTCATCGTCGTCAACGTCAGAGCCTTCGTCAACATCAACTTCCAAGTCGTCGCCGAGGTCCTCAACCGGCACAGCCCCGCCGCTGTACAGCGTCCCCATCAGGCTCGGAGCCGCGCCTCCCACCGAGCTCGAGCTCGTCAGCTCACTCCGCAGCTCAGGAGACAAGGGCAGGGACGGCGGTTTCGGTTCCGGTTCCGAGTCGGCTCGCGGCCGGCTGTCGGGATCTCTTCGTCGCCGCCGTCCGTCGTCACGTCGCCCTGTCACGCGCATGCCGAGGCCACCCGTTCGGTTTCCAGGCATGATAGTCTGCGTGTAACGCAGATTTGCCCCGCCTGGTCGCGGTGGCTCCGCGCCAGCGACGTCCGAGGGCGTAGACGCTTCCCCAGGGCTGTAAGCACCGCCGCGCCGCCGGGCAGGTGCACCGGGCTCCTGCTCTGGTTCCGGTGAATCGAGTGCTCGTTTTATTTCTGGCCACTTGTCAATGTCACTCAAACCCATCGCTTGGACGTAGGGGTTGCCTCCGAAGGTCGGATCGAGGGTGACAATGCGCGGCGTCAGGGGGTCGTCTGTGGTCCGCAAAGCGGACAGCCGGATCGCGTGAAGCACATATCTGAAAACGTCAGCCACAATCGCGGGGCACATCCCGTTACCAACCCGGTATCTGTTATCATAGCCATGTTGGGCAGCCATAAACCCCGCCCACTCGCCGGGAGGTCGTTAGAGGTCGGTGCTGGGTATCGGGGAAGGGATGTTGAGGAAGGCGTGAGCTACGGTGAGGATCGACAAGTGACGACAAAGAAGGCGGGGCACCGCCCTGTATCACACCACACGTCATTGTTGCCACTGTATCTCTGAATTTCAGAACTTCGGGCTGCATCAGTCTCATCCCTGCTGCCGTCACAACAACCGTCGACCAAGCAAGCATGGACGACTTCGAGCTCAACATCGCTGCCCCCAGCGACGGGGGTGTGCTGAAGCGCCAGCTTGCTCCGAAAAAGGGCGGGAGGTGGACCGAGAGGTAAGCTCAACTAGCTCGATCCCCAGCTGACCTCCAGAGTGAAGCAGAAGCAGGCTGTCCGACGAGCGGTCAAGAAGTTCGACTCCGAGCCCAACTACGGAGCAAGTCCGAAGTCGAATGCTAAGGCGACACCCCCAGCTCCTAAACCTGCTCCTGTGTCACGACCAGCTTCCCGACCGGAGCCCGCCCGGCAAGCTCCCGCCCCGAAGCCGGTCGCACGACCGGCAGCCCGCCCTGCAGCTTCCCAGGCGCCGATCCCGCAACCGCCACAGAAGGTCAGGCTCCCGAAGGCTCCGATCTTCGACAACGACTCTGACTCTGATTCTGGGTCGGACTCCGACTATGAGACCAGGGCCGGACCCTCTCGACTGCCGATGACGACTGCCGCCCCGGCAGTGCCCGCCAAGCCTGCTGCGCCTCAGATCGTCTCCGGACTGTTCACTGCCTACCAGCGTCTTCCCAAGGTCAAGTCTGAGCATGTCGAGGTCGGCGCTCCCACCAACGCTCCGGTGGACACCTCGTCGTTCGCCAGCCTCGGCCTGCATAAGTTCATCAACCGTCACCTGAAGAACAAGCTCGAGATCAAGGCGCCGACCGGTATCCAGCAGGCGTGCCTGCCCTACATGCTTTCGTACCCGCTGGACCCGCACGCGCGAAGAGACGATGACGAGGAGGAGGGTGACGACTCGGCCTTCCAGGTCTCCGACGACGCTCCGCGGGATGTCCTCATCCAGGCCCAGACCGGATCCGGAAAGACGCTCGCCTACCTGCTGCCCATCGTTCAGGCTCTGCTCCCGCTTTCCAAGCTCAGTTACATCGACCGATCGATTGGTACTCTTGCTATCATTATGGCACCGACCCGAGAACTCGCCCAGCAGATCAGCAAGGTTCTCGAGAGCCTGCTGACCATGTCCCTGGCAGCTGACGACGACGACTCTGAGGACGAGCACTACACGCGATGGCTCGTTTCTGGCCTGCTCGTCGGTGGTTCGACCAGGACGCACGAGAAGGCGAAGCTTCGCAAGGGTGTTCCGATCCTCGTCTCGACGCCCGGCCGTCTGCTTGACCATCTGCAGAACACTGCCTCGTTCCAGTGTGGAAAGTGCATGTTCCTCATTCTCGACGAGGCGGACCGACTGATGGACCTCGGTTTCGAGGAGACGATCACGGGCATCATCAAGGCGCTCGATGGACGACGGAGAAACGAGATCAACGCCGAGAAGGAGCAGGACGCGGAGGGTGGTGGTCTTATGCGCTGGCCGTACTGGAATCGGGGAAGGCAGACTGTGCTCTGTTCCGCCACCGTCGACGCCAAGGTCGAGAAGCTCGCTGGTATCGCTCTCCGAGACCCTGTGCTCTTCAAGGCTGCCGACAAGGAGAAGGAGGAGGCGCGCGCCAAGAAGGCCGAGGCTGAGAAGAATCAGATCGCCGATGCCGTTGCCGAGGCGAACGCGATCGTGATTCCTCAGGACGAGAAGTTCACCCCGCCCTCGCAGCTGTCGCAGAAGTACGTCGTGACGCCGACGAAGCTCCGCCTTGTCGCCCTTGTCGCCCTACTCCGTTCACTTGTCTCCGACAAGGCGAACATCGAGATGGCTGAGAACGGAAACAAGGTCATCGTGTTCCTCAGCTCGACAGACGCTGTTGACTACCACTTCCGCCTCCTCGGCGGCGTCACCATGGGTGGCCCCGCTCCGGCGAAGGAGGACGAGGACGAGGAGAGCTCTGACGCCGAGGGTGAGGGTTCGGACTCTGAGGACAGCGATGGCGAGGCGAAGCCGAAGAAGGAAAAGAAGAAGAAGGCCGCCAAGAAGCCGTCGCAGGCTGACGCCATCACTCTGGAGTCGCCTCTCTTCCCGAAGACGACGATCCAGCGTCTTCATGGTTCTTTGCCGCTGAAGACTCGTCTTGCAAGCCTGAAGGCCTTCGCCGAGCCGTCCCCCAACCCCTCCATCCTTCTCGCCACCTCTGTCGCCTCGCGTGGTCTCGACCTGCCCCTCGTCCGTGCTGTCGTGCAGTACGACCTGCCTACCGAAGGCGGCGCGGCCGAGTACGTGCACCGTGTCGGTCGTACGGCTCGTGCCGGTAAGGGAGGAGAGGCATGGGCCTTCGTCGCGCCCAGCGAGGCCGAGTGGGTCCCCTGGGTCGAGGGCAAGATGGGCCGCGCCGAGGGCACGGACACGAGCAAGGTGAAGCTCACCCAGGTCGGCGTTGAGGTGGTGCTGAGGCGCGGTTTCGGCGGAAAGGGCTACGAGTACGAGCAGCGTGCGACCGACGTTCAGCTCGCATTCGAGCGCTGGGTGCTCGAAGACCCGAACAACGCCGCCCTCGCGCGCAAGGCGTTCGCCTCCTTCGTCCGTGCCTACTCCACGCACCCTATCGAGGAGAAGCGCTTCTTCCACGTCAAGTCCATCCATCTGGGACACCTCGCCAAGGCGTTTGCGCTCCGCGAGGCGCCTACTGCCGCTACTGCCGCCGCCGCGCCCAAGAAGCAGAAGGAGCGCAAGGACAAGCTTTCCAACAAGCGCAAGCGCGAGGAGGGTGAGGAGGACGAGCCCCGCAAGGGCGGCAAGGAGACGACGGCGAGGAACGAGACCGAGCGCCGCATGTACGAGGCTGTCAGGAAGCAGGGAAGGCAGTTCAAGTCTGGTGGCGCGCTCGGCGCGTTCTCGGACAACAGCACTGGCGAGTTCCACGTTATGGACACGAGCGCGCTCGAGAAGATGGTCAATCGCAAGTAATCATAGACTTTGTAGACTTCATGGCATATGGCATCTGGGATATTCGCTTTCGCACATGGTGCTACGGACGAGGGCGTGGCGCTTGTTTCAGTCCAGATCTGCTCTGTGTCTGCGCCCTCGCCAGACATTTCCTTCCGTTCGTCGTTCGAATACGCCTGCACAATGCACATTGCTTCGCTGGAGGTTGTGTTCTGCACTCAATTTGACAGCAGTCATCAGCCGACTGACCATTCTCGCCTGCAGTGTCAACGTCGAAGCAACCGTTACAACCACCTTAGCCTTCCTGCCGCCACTCGGCCGGCATTCAGGCAAGCACATTGCGTAGTTGTCGAGCTTACGATCAGCCTTCCTCTGCCTTCCTCTGTCTCCTCTGCTGCTAGCTCTGCCCATGCAGGCTTCACCGCCCCGTTCAATAGGAGCTCAAGTCAAGGGGGGGGCCGAGTGTGGGTGAGCTGGAATACAAGAGTGAAGCTGACACCAGACGCCCGCCGAGCTTTCAGTTGGATTGTCGAGTAGGCTGAGATATCGTTACTGTGCAGCTGATTCACCACGGCTGCAGCCCACTGTGCACTTCATGGCAGGCTCCTCGGAGGCCGTGAAAGCTGATCAAACTCAGATTCAGTTCAGAAGGTATAAGTCATGGAGTAAGTCTGGTCTCAGAAGCTGGCAAACGTGGACGTTTAAATTGGCTGACTCTCAGGCATCCTCTGTGACTCACAACTTCCTTCGCCCAGTCTTGGCGAACAACTTTTGAGCCGACCGCCAGCCTGCATATCTGGAACAGCTCAACATGCAAATGAGGTTAGAGATGTCTCCGGTTAAGCTGCCGGAGAGTGGCCAATATCAGGAGGCAGAGATGTGGCTGAGAAGGTCCTCAGCAGAAGCTGACTGCAGACCTTTAAACCGACATGGACAAGTGCCACGAGGACGAACGAGCGAATGAGCGGATCATGTCCTTGCCGCTCTCGTCGTTGAGTCAGCTGCCACCAGCCCATCAGGCACAGCTGACCATCTCCAGTCCAGACAGCTAAGTGAGCTAGATCATGCTCAGCGATCGGTCTAGCTAACGAACAGACACCACATCTCCTCGTCGCTCTCAGCCAGCTGGCAGCTAACAGGGTGAGCTCGTGGAGGATGGTCAAGCTATGTCCAACCTCGTGCTCTTGCGATACCTTCAGTGAGCTTTCGTGGCTTGGGGTCCGAGCTAACAGCAGCACAGCCACACTTTGGTCGCACGCAGCCGACCGTGACTAACTGGCTGCTAAAAATAGTGAGCTGCGCTGAGGGAAGGGTGTGAGCTGACTTGCAGGCAAGCCGAGCTGTAAGTGAGCTGGGGACGTCGCGATGAATAGCTCATTGTAGCAGCTCCTCTGCGAAAACCTGGGTGTAGGCTATCGAAGTTGGGTACTCCTAAGCTGACTCCAGCACCCTGCTTTTCGTTCGTCAGAAAGTTATCGACACGGTGGCATCAGCTCATCACAACTCCACCCTTCGTAGCCACATCGGCTCGAACCCACCCTCATTGCTACAGACTGAAGAGCAAGTGGTAATGTTCAGTAAGCTACATCACTCACCATTCCAAGCTGAATGACACCCGCCAATCAGGCTGGGTCAAAGGGTAGTAGTGAGCTTTCATTGTCTGGTAAAGCTGACGACCAGAGCATAGGCACACTAAGTTGTAGGAGACCACAGCTGAGCTGGCTCTAGTCTGCTCCGATTACCTCCGACGGTATCCTTAGAAACACTATCCAATCAACAGGGTCTCAACTAAGTGGCCCTCCTTGGTGCTGACATGAGGGCGGGTTGATTGTACCGTAAGCTGCGGTGTCACGGCCAAGCTAAATCTCAGCCAACCGCCACAACGCGGGGTCGGTGGTGAGTTGCTTCGTCTGTCATTACGCCAACTGACAACCAGTCCACTTCGGAGTGAGCTTCACCTGAGGCTACATGTGATCGATCCGGATACAGATACTTGCTGCTGCTAAGTGGCTTGGTATGAGGGAGCTGCAAAGGGCCTACTTCTGCCAGCTGGCGGACAGGCAACCGAATATGAGTGAGCTTACCGCGCTGTGACGGAAGCTGACTCCAGTCGTATTCTCCTGGCACCCGTAGGCTAACCCTATTGTTCTTTCGAGCTGACGACAGCGCAACCTCTGCAGCATTAACATCTCAGTTCACGCTCAGGGAGTGGCATAAGCGTCAAGAGTAAGCTTCGGAATGGTTGGGTAGAAGCTGACCTCAGGACACTGACCTAACTCATCCGCCACACACATCTGTTGACAGCCACTAGCCTCCCCTCTTACCACGGCTATGAACATGTTGACTCGTTACACTGACTCGACTACAGCTCCAACAGCCTACATAAGCAGCCTTCTGTTCTCCTCAACCTCAGCGCTCCTCATTACGCACAACAAGAGAACACCGCGCGACACTCAACGCCACTCAGACCAACACAGGACCCACCGACACCACGCTCTCCCCACCTTCACAAGTGCCAACACACACAAGCACAGCCAATCATGCCCCCTGCTCCCAATCACGAACACCAGACCACAATGATAGTCTGCGGCGGCCTGCGCTCCTTCCGCGTCCGTCTCCCTGCGGCTCCAGAACATGACTTCCCCGACATTCCAGGACTTTCGAAGATGGACCAGTATCTCATCATCGCCCAGCGTCAGAGGGTCGATGACCGCCTCAGGGCGGTCGAGGAGACGCAGCGGGGTATACTTGAGCGCCTGAGTCGGCTTGAGCGCAGTCTTGAGCGCAGTCTTGAAAGCAATTTTGGCGAGGGACTGTCGAGGGCCACAAACACGGCCACAAACACGGCCAACGGCGTCGCTGAGGCGAGCGCGGCAGGCGCGGAGAACCCGGATGCGCAGGCCGGCAGCACACAAACCACGACAGAGTCGAGTCGCGAGCACAACGCCCAGGAGATCCGTACAGAACGCAAATAAGACAGTGGTATGATTACGCGATGCATTGAAAGTGTTGGCGCATGCAGTATTACAACAAAAAGGTCTAAGCTTCTCTCTACTACTCCTCTCCTCTGGTCTTGATCACGCTTCCCGGATCTCCTTCGCACGCCTCGTTCTAAAAGAATCCCTGACGGACTCGGCGGACTCGGCGGACTCGCCAGACTCGCTTTCGCTCGCCCGGCTCGTCTACTCCTCGGCCTTCTCAAACTCCCTCTCCGCAATGCCTCCCAGCGCCCTGAGTGTCCCCTCACTCCTTCCCTTAAGACTAGCCACAAGGTCAGCCGCAAGCTGTTCCCTCACCGTCCCCGCCCTAGAGCCCGAGTTCTCATCAACGGGGGCGAGCACGCCCCTGGCCGCCAGCTGCGTCAGGGCCAGCAGAGCGGCCGCTTCCGCCGCTTGCTCTGCTGCTGGGGACTTGAGCTGGAGCAAGTAGCCCAGGAGCGTCGTGATGGCGCCGAGCGGGTCGTCGGCCGCCGAGACGAGGTGTTCGTCGTCGAAGGGAATCAGCTGGTCCGGGCGCGGGTCCGCGCCCTCGAGCAGCTCCCATGCCCGGGTCAGGTTGACGAGTGTGAGCAGCGTCGCGCGCGCGGCGGCGACGAGTTCCGCCGTCCGACTCGCGATCACGGGCGTCGTGGGACTGAGCAGATCAATGTTCGCCACATTCTCTAACTTGCCCGCCTCGAGCTCGAGCGCGACGCGCTCCTCGTCGTCGCTTGGCACGATGAGCGCGATGAAGCGGTGCGGGTGCGAGAGCGCTTCGTTGATGCCCTTGATCAGCGCGATGTCGCTTGGCGCGATCGTGCGCAGCAGCTCGGCGCCGGGGTTGCTTTGCGCTGCGGTTACTTCCGCCGCGGCGCAGGACATGCCGTAGAAGATGTCTGCGGCGAGGACGAGCTCCTCGAGCGCAGGCGTCGAGAGGATCGACTCGCCGTCCCAGTCCAGTGCGTTCAGGAGCTGGGGAAGCACAAGGCGCACCCAGGGATGCACGTCGGCGCGGGCAAAGGAGGCAACCTTTTGGAGAGAGGTGAGCAGCGCCGTCACGACGAGGAGCATGCCGCACCACGCGCGGTGGAGGGAGCCCTCGCTCGCATCCGGCTGGATGTTGCCCTGCTCGGCGGCGACGGCGACAATGTTGTCGCTGTATGCCGGCATGACGCCGTTGACAACCAGCTTCTCAGCTGTGGCGGGGTTGGCGGCGATGGCGAGGTGCAGGAGCAGGATCGTGTGGAAGTGTGCCGGTAACGTCACATTGACGCTCGTCGCGGCGACAAGCACCTGCAAGCTACGCGGAATCAGGTTCACATACTGCAGGTAGTCGATCCAGATGTGGACGTTGTCTTCGATGCGGCTCAGCTCGCAGAGGAAGTTGACGATGAGCGCGAGGTCCTCGCCCGCACTCGGCTGTGCGTCGCGCATGATGTAGTCGAGCACAATGTCCGCTGCGTCGAGCGCAACGCGGGCCCCAGAGTCGAACAACACAGCGCGCACCTCGTCGGCGGCATTGGCGACCTTGGCCTGGCACAGGAGGCAGAGGATGCGCAGCACGGGGCGGTGGATGGCGGGCAGCTCGGGGTGGCGCAGAGAGATGAGCGGCGGGAAGAGCTGGCTCTCGACAATCTTGCGCACGCCCTCAGCGAGGTCCTTAGCCGCCGCGTTTGTCGGTGCGTCCATCTCGGGGTCGAGGGCAGTGTCGAGCAGCGCTGCGAGGACGTTCAGTCGCTCAGTCTGGATGGCAAGCATGACGTCGCCGCCCTGGTCCTCGTTGGCGATCTCGTTCGCGACTGCGATGGCGGCGCGCAGCGTGGCTTTGGCAGCGAGGCTGTCGCCCTCGGTCCAAGTGAGCGCGACGTCGGTGAGAAGGCGGAATGCCTTGGTCAGGCCAATGTCGGCGTCGAGCTGCGACCAGTTCAGGTTCAGGAATGCCAGGCTCTGCGCGACGGCGGTGTGGCGCTCGGGATCGTCGTAGATTTCGGGGATGCCGTCGTACAGGTAGCTGGCACCGTAAATGCGCTCATTGGGCAGCTGAATCGTGCGCAGGCAGATGACCTCGATGCCGTTCGACTCGAGGGCAGCAGCCTCGCCGGCATGCAGCGCGGGGTCGCACGAGGTGCGGATAGCAGCGACGGCGACGTCCTGCAGCGCCTCGGGATTGCGGAACAGCGAGAGCGTAAGCGACTGCGCCTTGGTCTCGACGCTGTCCTCCTCGATGATGAGCGCGAGTTCGGTGGCGAGAAGCGCCGTGGCGTTCGCCTTGGCCTGCACGGAGTACGAGTAGTCGGCGACATCCTCGACGAGGGTCTCAGATAGACTAGATGGGCGGGGAATGTTCTTGACAGCGACGTCGTGGACGGCCTGCCAGAAGTCGCCGTTGCCACGGAGCGCGGAGACACCCTTGGTACCGCTGGGAGACTGGGAGGCAGACTGGCAGTAGCCAAGCACAGCGGCGAGAGCCCGCGGGCCCTCACGCAAAAGCTGCTTCCAGTTAAGTACTTCCTCCACCGCCATCTTTAGGGGCCCCTCGACCTTGCCGTCCTTCGGCTGGCCGACGCAGAAGCTGGCGCATCCGGGCTGCGTCGCAAGGATGACGCTGAGGAGAGACCATGCCTCAGGCTTGACGTCGCCGATGGCAGAGTTGAACGCAAGCTCGGCGAGCCCGGTGCACGTCTTCTTCGTGTCGCGGAGCATGCCAGAGAGGGACGGGCGCTGGGCGTCCTGCGCTGTCGTCTCGAGGTAGACGCGCAGGAGGCGGAGCGTGAGGCGTACACTGGTGCTGCCGAGGAACGGCTGGGTGATGAGATCAAACAGGTGATCGACAAGCTGAATCTTGTCGCCGCCATTGAGAACAACGGTGGACGCAAAGACAGAGTAGGGCAGCGCGCTACCCGCGATGTGCAGCGATGGAGCGATGCGAACGAGATTGGCAAGCAGGGACGCGGCGTGGTCGTACGTCTCGAAAATGGCGGCAGCCTCGGTCCAGCGACGCGACTGAATCATCTTGGTGCCGAGCTGAGTGGACTGGGTGAAGATGTCGACCATGGGCTTGTAAGTCAGAGGCGAAGCACCCGTAATGAACGCCTCGATGAGGTACGCCGCAGCAGGAGTGGGCGACTTGCCGTCCGCACCGACGGGGTGCCTCAGCACACCGTCAAAGATGGCAAGCAGGATCGCAGCGATCTCGTATCGCTTCGACACGTCTCGGTATCGCCAAGCGCTGAACTGGGACCAGATCTCGGACATGACGAGCTTGACGGCGGCACGGACGACGTGGGGGTCGCCGGCGTTGGCGGAGGCCAGGCTGCGGACAAGACGCAGCACGGCGATCGTCAGGCCCTGATGGCCACGCTTGGCGTCGGACTGAATAAGAGTGGCGACGCTAGCCTGTCGGCGGGTGTGGGAGTCGAAGAAGCCGGACGCACGGAACGCGGCCTAGATGTTGTCGTCTCCAGTGAGGAGCAGCGACTCGAGAATGTCAATGGCGTACTTGGCCGCCGAAATGTCGGCACGGCTGCTGACGACTGCAAGAGCAAGGTCGAGTAACGGCTTGCCGCGGAACTCATCGGTGGAGGTCGAAGACTCCTCAACGACACGGCGGGCAATGTGCGGTGATCGGAGCACGCAGCGAATCAATTTCAATCCAACAGCAAGGATCTTGGGTAGCTGGCCTTGCACTCCGAGATCCACGAGAGACAGCTTGCGAGCGCCCTCCACGGTGTGCTTTCGCGGCGGGAGACCGGCAGCGACCCGCAAAATCTCGACAAGTAGCGACAAACAAGGCTGATGGAATCGCCACGAGACGACTGTGTCCTCGTCGTTCTGATTCGAGATGACGACACCTCGTGTTCTTCTCGGGATCACGGCGCCACCCGGGAGCTCGTAGTCGACGCCAGCCTCCACGACCAGCTTGCCGTCCTCGACAGCGATGCCCGTGAAGGACTTTGCCGGAGCAATGATAGTGATAGTCGGAAGGTTGTTCAGGTACTCGTACACCTCGGGGACGGTGTCGGTCGCAATCTCTGCGAGGTCGAGCTCCTCGTCCGAGCTGACGCCGGTGAGGGCAGCGAGCAGCTGGGGAAGGTGCATCGGATCCCGCGGGAAGCGCGACTGGTCGAGAATCGCCCGGCGGTCATCATACACGAAGTCGACGTTCCAGTAGTTCGTCGTCAGCGACGTCGATGTCTCCGGCGAGCCGCCACCGAACAACAGCTCCCATGCGCGGTAAAGTCCTCCTCGGTCGACGATGGCATCAACGTGGACCATCTCGGCGAGTCCGATAAGTAAGTCTGCTGTTAGCTTGTTCAGTAAAAAAAAGCTCACCTTTCAGCGGACTACGTCGGAGAGCGGCCATGTCGACGGCGAGATCTCCAGAGAATGCGTCCTTCGCGCCCTCGAATAACGGTCCCTGCAGAATGACCTCGAGCCACGGGAAAAGACCCGACGACAGACGGAGTGCGCGGTTCGCGACAGCGATGTAGACGTCCGGTTCTCCGTCATCTCCCATCTCTCCGGTGTCGAGCTGGAAGTAGTCACCAGATGGCGGCTGCAGGTTGGCGGGGAGCGAGCGGAGGACGATGCTCCAGGCAAGACAGAGCACCGGCATCGGCCAGGCGGGGAAGACGAGGTCGTCGGCGTGCTCTCCCTCTAGGTCCTCCGACTGCTCCATCAGGAACTGGTGCACGGCATGAATCCGATCCCGAGAGTGCAGCAGCGTCGCACCGAAGCGGTTGTCGTCCTCGTCGCTCTCGGGCGAGACGATCTGCGCGAGACACATCGCCTCGACCGCAATGATGACCATGAGGTCACGGATCCGGTAGAGCAGGCGCTGACACTCGGCGTCGTTGTCCCAGATCTCGGCGTTGGCCTGCGCCGTGCCAAAGTTGGACAGGACGGCGCCCTTGATCAGCGCCTCGGAGACGGCGGCCGGTCGTGTCGTGTACTGGTACAGCGTCAGGAACAGAAGATCGAGCAGCGACTCCTGTTGTCGTAGTTGGAGGGTGGCCCTGGGTTGTCAGCTGGAAAATCACAGTCACTTAGCTCACCAGAACAATGGCCGCGTACTCCTCGGGTCTATCGGCTTCTGCGCGAGCTGCGAGAACGCGCGGAACGTCTTCTCGATGAACTGCGACTGGTCTCCGAGAATGTCCTTCCTAAGGTCCTCGGCGACCTCCTCGTATCCCTTCGGGTTGGCTGCGGGCGCATACAGCGCCATGATAATCTGGGGCACGGCGAGGAGCTGCTGCTCATACCAGAGGAGAAGGCGCTCGAACACGGCGTCCTCCTCGCTCCGTCCCGGCTGCGGGTCGACGTCCTCGAGCGAGTGCAGCGCATACGACTTCCAGAACATGAGCGCCGTGAGCTCGTCGATGCCCGTCTCCTTCACGAGGCGCTCGGCGAAGGTCTTGGACGCCGGGTCGACCTCGAGGGTGAGTTCCGTGTTTGGCACGGTGACTGTCGGCTTGGAGAGCACGCTGGAGGATGAAGACGATGCTTTGAAGGGCTCCCATGGCTTGTCGAAGCGGTCGAGGTTGTGCTTCAAGAGCGCGGACACCTTGGACTTTGGCAGGTGGCGCTCACCATCAGGGCGGACGAGTGTATCGCGGATGGTGGACAATGGCCTAGGGTTAGCTACGAAGGGGACGCGAGCTCACAAGAGATAGTCCTCTGGGTCAAGGCCCTTTCCCTTGGCCTGAGAGGCAACCATGGCTGCCTTGTCGTCTGTTGCGGCACACGGGTTGCTAGTAAGAAGGTTGTCACTAACCACCTGCAATCGCTAGCTGCAGCTGCACCAGGCGTTCCAAAACATCGATGAGCTCAATCTCTGGCGGAGAGCATCATCCCTCGTGGCGAAAATATCTTTCCGAGTGTTTTTAACAATAATCCAATCTGAGGGGTGCGAGACACGTGACAGCCATGGCTTATGACATCTGCCCTCAACGTCAGTCGCTGAAACGGTCGAGCCGGGCCAAGGTTCAGGAGAATGCCGCACTCCAAGCCTGGAAAAGCCGGAGTAGGGAGGGTCGGCGACCGGGCAGTAGAGGTGACCACCACCGTCATCGCTTGACCAGATCTGCATCTGTCGTGTTGTCCTTTCCTTATCCCTGCCTACCATGCTCGTCCTCCGCCCCGCTACGAGCGCTGCCAGGACGCGCCTCGCCGCCCCCCTCGCCGCCCGTGGACTCGCGACCGTCCGCAGCGCCCCGCCAAAAGATGAGACCAAGCCGTGAGTTGTTTTCTGGGCGCTGGGCATGTGTCCACCCGCCCTGAAAAGTTCACTTTCGAGAATAGAAGAACTGACGAACCAGTCCGACAGGTCAGTTGCAGGTCATGTTTGGCAGAGCGATAACTAACATGCAGGCGTGCTCATGATGAACATGGGAGGACCGTCGACGGTGAGTAACCCAGCGTGGCAGCTTTGGCGGGTATCGGCGCCCTTCACCCCCCCTCCAGCGCGGCAAACAACCTAATGCTAACCCCAGCTTCCGGAGGTGCACTCCTTCCTCTCCCGCCTGTTCCACGACAGCGACCTGATCCCCCTGCCGATGCAAAAGGTACTCGCGCCCGTGATCGCGAAGCGGCGAACGCCCAAGATCGAAGAGCAGTACAAGGAGATTGGCGGCGGCAGCCCCATCCGCGCCTGGACCGAGAAGCAGGGCGAGGGGATGTGTGCGCTGCTGGACGAGCTGAACCCCGAGTCGGCGCCGCACAAGCCCTACATTGCGTTCCGGTACGCGGAGCCGCTGACCGAGACGGCGCTGCAGCAGATGCAGGCTGACGGCGTCCGTCGCGCAGTCGCATTCACGCAGTACCCACAGTACTCGTGCTCGACCACGGGGTCGAGTCTGAACGAGCTCTACCGCGTCGCGAAGAAGCAGGGGTGGGGCGCCAACGGCGAGGTCGAGTGGAGCACCATCGACCGGTGGCCCGCTGACCGCGGCCTCGTCAAGGCGTTCGCGAACAATATCCGCCACGCACTCGACAAGTTCCCGGACCACGAGCGGAACGACGTCGTCATCCTCTTCTCGGCCCACTCCCTGCCTATCGAGATTGTCAAGTGAGCAGTCTCTTTGCACACGTAGCTGACATACAGCCGCGGAGACCCGTACACGCCCGAAGTCGCCGCAACAGTGTACGCGATTATGGAGGAGCTCGGTTTCTCAAATCCGTAAGTCCCCCGGTGTCCTTAGACACTGTAATCCCGCAGCTTTTCAAGCCCAGCGCATAGCTAACAGCAGCTACCGCCTGACGTGGCAGTCGAAAGTGGGCCCCAAGGCGTGGCAGGGCCCGCAGACCGCGAAGGCGATCGAGGGCCTGGCCAAGCAGGGACAGAAGAATGTCCTCCTTGTCCCCGTGGCTTTCACGTCCGACCACATCGAGACGCTGTACGAGCTCGACATCGAAGTGAAGGAGGACGCAGACAAGCTCGGCGTGCGTCTCGAGCGTGCCGAGAGTCTGAACGGGTCGCCCATCTTCATCCGCGCGCTGGCCGATATCGTGTCCAAGCACCTGAAGGATTATGACAGCGGCAAGATTGCCCCGGCCAGCTCGCAGTTGCTCCTCCGCTGTCCTGGGTGCACTAACCCGAGGTGCGGGAAGACGAAGGAGTGGCTCGCCAATGCGGGCTGTGAGTGAGCGAACGCAGGCTGGAGCGAGCCAGAGCGCGGCCGTGATGCCGTCGGAGGGGTGAGAAGCAGGGTAGATGCCCGTAGATGGTACAATGCATGCAGTACAGCTCTTCAGTCTAGTCTAGCAGTTCAATCTTGGCCCCGGACATGGGATCATGCCCCCTCTCCTCCTTGACCTCAAGCATAGGTCGCCCCTCCTTCTCCTGCGTTCCCTTCTCCAACTCAGCCTTGATCTTCTCCGCCTCCCTGCTCACCTCACTGCTCAACTTCGCCCACTCCGCGCGCTTCACCTGCCCCAGTGCAGAATCGTAAAACGCCACCTTCCTTTTGCCCAATTTATCGAGCACTTGCTGACAATCCCCCAACACGAGCGCGACGCGCGGCGGATTGACCGTAATCGGCGGTATCAGCAGCTTGGTCGTTGTCTCCAGGAGCTGCGCGAGGTATCGCGGTGGTGGCGGGTGATCGCTCTGAGACGCTATCGAGTCCCACACACTCCCGTAGGCGGCTGAGAGGCTCTCGTACCGCACGACGCTGCCCTCTTTCAGGAATGGCGCGAGATCAACAAGCTCATGGCGGACCTCTTGGGACTGCACTCGTTGCTGCTTCAGATACTCCTCAGCGAGACTCGGGAGTCGGAACGAGAGCAATGTGTGCAGATACGCCACACTTTTGTCAGCTCAGGAAAATGGAAGTGAGCTCACCATAATGCCACTGCGTTGTAGCGCAGCTTCTGACCCACGCCTGGCGGTGGTCGCGGTTTCGGCCCCGAGACAGGTGACGGCTCAGCGGCGCAGGGCTCGCCGTCCTCTGACTCTCCCGATATGCCCTCCCACCAAGGTAGAACTGAGGGCGGGGGCGGCTCGTCGCTGTCCACCTCGCCTTCCTCTCCGAGTCCTTCGGCCATGGCGGCCTCCATGAGCTCCTTGGCCGCGCTCGAGTCCGGATTCCGGAGAGCTGCGAGGAAGGCGTCCCGATGTCCCGACGGGAGGAGGTGGAAGAGCTCGTTCGTGTCGATGTCGTCTGCTGTCAGCTTAAACGCAGAAAACGCCGAAGCTGTCCGTGAGAATGAGAGAGGGAGGACGTACCAAGGTCTACGCCGTCGAGGGCTTCTGCCAGCCCGCCGTCGTCCTCGTCCAAGGAGATATCGGCGCCCTCTTCGAACCTCTGCAGCATTTCCATCATCTTCCGTTTCTCCTCCCTATCCGCTTCAGAGTCCTGGGCTATTGCGTCGTGAACTGCCGCTTTGTAGAAGGGTTCGGAGCATTGAGCGTGCGACTGGTTGTCAGCTAAGAAGCAGTTGAACAGCTGGCCCCTCCAGTCCTCCGGCGCACAAGCATGTGCGAGGGACAGTAGATACCCACGGGGTCCTGGAAACAAGCCAGAGAGCAGTAGGGCACATTACACCGGGGACAGGTGTATCGCGAATCCGTCTTGCGACATCTGTTTTCTTGTCAGCTTTCTGCTGTACATAATAGCTCACATTCCACAGACCCGGGCTGGCGCGTCGGCGCCCTTCTTCGGCCGGGGGACCGCGAAGGGCAGCCGGATCTGCTTCGGTTTCGGCTGATTCATACGACCTTCTTGGCAAGGGTGTGCCGAGCCGTGTAAATAAAGATAAGAGAGTTGCGGAGGAAGGTGATCGGTGGCAAGAGGGCTATGACGGCATCAACAATGGAGAATGGAGGCCATGGAAATTCGGCGTCATCTCGAAATTTCGGTCAAGTTGGTGTTTCACAACAACACCTCGATCACTTGGGTCTCCCACTTCTTGGCCTTCCTTGCCGTTCTCACCTTCCTCACCTTCTCTCGACACCCAGACCTCACCCTCGAAGGAGACGAGACGACATGCCTGCTGAACCTCCCGTCGCGTTTGCGACCATCTGCACCAAGCAGCCCGGATACATCCTCAGCATCACGCCTGCTGCGTCCGGAGCGCTGGTGCTGCGACACCCCGAGCCCGAGCTCAGCGTGTGCGACAACCAGACACTGGAGCGCATCGCGACACTTTCTGGGCACAGGCAACCTGTTACGGACGTCGTGTGCGGTGACGAGGGAGTCTGGAGCTCGAGCCTCGATGCGAGCATCATTCGGTGGGACCAGCGGAGCGGCCGGGAGGCGATGAAGATTAATGGTGAGTCGGGGCTTCCCTTGACTGTTCATATGGAATGAGCTGTAAAGGGGTGCAACCCGCGATGGAGAGAGAGCGAAGCTTCATTGACGAATTCATCCAGCTGACAGCAGCCTTCCTCCGCAAGCCGCTACCCCTGACCTGCCTCGAGGTCGCCGAGAGCGACCACCTCGTGATGGCGGGCACGGAGCTGCAGTCCTCCGAGGCGCACATCCTCTTCTACGACGTGCGCAACCCCTCCGAGCCGGCATACATCCACTCGTCAACACACAGCGACGATCTGACCTCCCTCCACCTGCTCCCCCCGACGGGATCCTTTGCGCGCGCTCAGCCTGGCCAAAAGCCGCTCCCCGACCGCCTCCTCCTGTCAACAAGCACGGACGGCTGCATAGCCATCTCGTCCATGCGCGAGACAGACGAGCAGGAGGCCCTCCTCGCCGAGGAGAACTGGGGCATGTCCGTCGCCGGTTCCGGGTCGTATGCCTACAAGGGCGGCATGAAGCTCTGGGCGCGTTCTGACCAGGACTGCGTCGCGACCTGGGACCTGACGTATAATGCCGAAGAAGCGCAGCTCGAGCTCAACAACCAGGCCGACTTTGGCAGCGACGAGTTCAAGTTTAAGAAGTTCCGGCTCCCCAAATCGGGCCCGAATGTCACGCGGGCGATCGGGGAGGAGAGGCCGTGGCCGGAGCAGGTTGAGAGCCGGTACATCATTGATGTTTGTCCGAGCTTGGGTGTGGGGCAGACGGGCGCGCCAATGCTCGGTGTGGGCACGAATGAGTGAGTCGATGCAAAAGGGGGCTGGGATAGCTTGTGTGGTCGTTACGGGAGCTAACACCCAGGGGCAACATTGTGCTCGAGCACTGCGCTACGCCGCCGACATACGCTCCGTCGGCGTACTTTGTCTCAGGCCCCGGAGCGAGGGGACACAAGGACGTAGTTCGGTGCATGACGCACGTGCGCAGCGACGAGGTGCTCTACACGGGCTCCGAGGACGGCGTGCTCGCGGGCTGGTCGCTGGCGGCGCTCCCGCCTCTGGTCCGTGGCGACCCCGAGGTCGACGACGACGGCGGCGACGGGCGCGACGAGGACGAGTCCGACTCGGACTCGTCCATGGACACGGACGACGAGCTCGAAATCTCGGACCGTTCCGACTCGGACGACTACAGCGCCGAGAGGAAGATGGACGCCGAGCCGAGACGTCGCGAGGATAATCCCGTTCTCCGCGGTCGCGATCGCAAGGGCGACCGCAAGGCTGACCGCAAGGGCAAGCGCCATGCTCCGTACTAGACACTTTTCCTCAGATGGTATAATTGTTATCTCTTATTACACATGCTTCCTTGCCTGTGGATCTACGTGGAAAGAACTAAACTATGACACTTTTACAACTAGCCCGCCTTGCCGTTCCGCTGGCGAGCATCTATCACTGCCGGCGCTTACTGCTGCGCCTTGCGCTCGAGCAGGTCGGCAGCCGAGCGGATCACGCCAATGTGCGCCTGGATCAGCGGGTCCTGGCCCATCTGCTGCAGGCGGGAGATGACGCCGTTGAGCGTGGGGCCGACGACACCAGCGACACGTTTGAAGTAGCCCTGGATGGCCGGGTCGCGCGGGTCGATGAGCGCGACGACGAGGCGCTCCCATGTAGCCACCGTCTGGAAGATGGGGTCGTGCGGGTTTATCTCGCCGAGCGCGACCGCGAGCCGGTGGCACAGCGTCAGCAGCACCGCCTGCGAGAGCGGAGACTTGGCTGGCGGGGCGGGGAAGAGCGCGTCCGTCTGCGGCGCACGCTCGCGCACCAGATTGATTGTTGCAGGGACGGTCTGCTGGTGCAGTGCGTTCAGGAACGCGTCTTCGAGCTGCTGGGCGTTATGCTGCGGGATGTGGCTCGGGATGTGCGTCGGCGCGGGGCCCAGGGCGCCAGACGGCGGCGACTTGATCGATGAGCCGACAGACGGGGCAGCGGCCATGGGCTGCGCCTGGCTCGAGCGTACCTGCGTCATGAGGCTGGCGACCTGCTTCTGCAGGTCGGCAATGACAACGCCCATGTCGCGGATCATCGTATTCGTCGCCGTCAAAGCCTCGCTCTGCTCGGAGGCGAGATCCTTGCGGATCTGGATCAACTCCGTCTTGAGGTCAGACGCGAGCTGCTCGTAGACGTGCGTCGTTGCGTTGTCGAGGGCAGGGATCAGCGACTGCCCGATCGCCTCTGAGACCGCACGGTCAACGGCGGGCTGGACGGCCGCGGCGACAGAGCGGGGAATGATCGGCGCAATCGCGCGCTCAATGTGCTGCCCGACGTTCTGGAGCGACTGGTGGATGGCGGCGGGAGCGTGCTCACCGACGGCCGCTCGCACCTCACCCTGAACGGCCTGGGGCAGGGCACGCTTGATCTCGTTCTGCACAATGGACGGAAGCTGCTTGAAGTGCGCGTTGACAGCGTTCTGAACACTCGTAGCAATGTCCTGGTTCTGCTCGAGGCGGGAAGCGAACTGGCCCATCTCCTTCTGGATAGCCTGGCGGAACATGTTGGCAAGCTTGTCCTCGGACTTCTTCAGGGCACGGGTCAGATCGTCGTTCGAGAGACCACCAGCCGAGCCAGAAGCAACCTCGTTGGCGGGGCCGTTCGTGGACCTGGTGTTCTGCTGGATCGGCTGGGAGATGACGCTGGGAGCGGCGGACTCGGGCTCAGGAGAAGTAGATGGCTGACGCTGATCACGATGCTGCTCCTTCTGCTGCTCCCTCTGCTGCTGTTGCTGCTCCCTCTGCTCCTTCTGCTGCTGCTTCTTGCCCTTCTTCTCGTTCTTGGCAGGCTGGGCGGCCGGAGCAGCAGGCGCGGTAGCGGGAGCCAACGACGGACGCTCGATAGTCGCCTGGTTGATGCCATTGGGAGTGGAGAAGAGGAATTCGACATCGTCGGTTCCGCCAACAACGAATGTGAGCACCGGCTCCAGAGGGAACTCGGCCATCGAGTCAAAGGGCGCGACAGCGCTCTCGGACACGCCGCGGATGGGCGGGCGGGTCTTGAGCGCATAGTGGAAGGCGTACATGCTTCCGCGGGCAAAGGGGGCGATGAAGAGCGTCTGGCGGTCCGAGTCGTACTGCACCGAGGCAAAGTTGTACGCCGAGGAGTTGGGCGGCGGGGCGGTGAACGAGATTGTCGTCAGGACCGCAAGCTCCACGGTGATCTGAACCAGGTCAAAGTGCGAGTTCATGCCGCGGCCGACGAGAATGTTCGCCTCGACGAAGGAGACGGACGACACGGGGAGCTGCGGCGCCGCGGTAGGGAGCTGCCTGTGCCAGACGCGGTTCAGGTTTACGACAGAGTAGAGCACGAAGTAGCCTGAGGACGAGAGCAGACCGAGTGCCTGGTGCGTCGCATTAAGGCAGAACTGGACGATGACGCCGTTCGTCTTTAACACGGTCGAGGCGGAGAGCACCGAGCGCGGGTCGGCCTCGCCGTCGTCGTCGCTCCACTCGGACGGCTTGATGATGACGGCACCAGAAGTCCCGCCAATCGCAAGCCAGTTGTGCTCGGTCGCCGAATCGCGTCGAACCCACTCGACCTGGTTAATAGAGCCGAGCGACTTCTCGGCAGGGACCTCGTCCTCGGAGATCGAGGGGAGGTAGAACAGCAACGGGCAGTCCGGGTCGTTGCGCTCGAAGCGAGCGGGAACGCGGAAGACGGACACCGAGCCGTCCGAAGCGACAGCCGCGAGCCCGGTAGGGTGGACGGCAATATCGACGATGGAGCCGGTATCGCGGAGCTGAATCAGCTTGCGCGCACCAGACTTGCGGTCAATGATGCGGATGCGACCGCGGGTCACAGTGTAAGCGAGCCAGCCAGGCGTCTGTCCGACGGCACGGCGATTGTTAAAGCCAGCCCGCTCCGCCTTCATGATCGTAGTCGGGGTGACCTGCACAGTGCCCGGGGCGTTGACGAGCGAGTCGAGGTTCGGCTTGGACAGGTCAATGTTGATGGGATCCGCAGTCAGAGCCTTGGGTCCATCACCCTCCTCGCCCTTGACGAGCTTGGACGAGAGCCAAGGCAGGGAAATGTCCTCCTGACGGCTCTTGGTGGGGATCATGGGTGAGCTCGTCTTGCGCCCGACCTCGCTGAGCGCCTTGCCAGCGGGCGAGTTGGAGCGGACGTTGGTCAGGTGCGATCCCTGCGGAATAGCGGAAGGCGGAGTGTCCTGGGCGCCGGCAGCGGAGGCCTGAGACGTCTTCCTGGGCACCTGGGTGGGGATGGGGCCACGCAGCTGAGGGGGCGTCGGGCCAGGAGGGCTGATGTGACGCTGGAGAGAGAGCGGCACCGGACCAGGCGGCGAGGTCACAGTACGCTGGATACCCGACCCCGAGCTCGACCTGGCGGACACGGGGGTCTGGGACTGCGTGTTGATGCCGGACGCGGGGCGGGATCGCGCCGGCTCGAACACGTCGAACGGCGAGACGAAATCGAACATGGACTTCGGTGCCTGCTGGGGCGGGGACTGCACAGGCGGAGACTGCACCGGGGGCGTCGGCTGTGTAGGCTGTGCAAACGAGGACGATGTGCGACGCTCGTTGCCAGGCGCGGGGGCGGGGTGCGTGATGACGGGCTCGCCGAGAGGGGCGACATTAGTGGGCGGGCTGGACGTCAGTTGCGATGCTGCAGGTATAACTCACGACTTCAGTACATTAAGAAGCGACGCCCGGCGCTGGTTCTCATCAGTGGAAGGGGTGGGGCCGCCGCTGATGGGGCGGCTGGCGCCGTCAGGCGTCGATCCTCCCAGAACACCGAGCAGCTTGGCCTGGTGCGTGGGACCCGAACCGGCGAGCGTCGCGGGAGGTGCGGCCGGTGGCGACTGGACGTTGCTCGGTGGAGGCATGCCGCCCGAGATGGACTTGAACAAGTCATCGATGGACACGGCCTGGATCGAAGGAGGGGGAGAGACGGCCTTGTTGACGGGCGTCTGCACGGGCGGGCCATTGGCTGCATTCTTGAGCATGGCAAGCAGGGGGTTGTTCTCCATTTTGATAGAGTCTGGGAGTCAGCTGGGCGTTCATTGACGAGGAAGCTTGTCAGCTCCGATTGCAGCTTGGCCAGGATCTCGGCCAAAGGTGCCATCCCACGCACATTAAAGGAAGTCTAGTAATGTTGGAAAGGAAGGGAAGGGTGATGATCGCTTTGCCGAAGGAAAAAAGCGCAGAGGCTTGGGGGTATCTTGAGAAAGGGGGGTAAGAAAGCCGAGATGGGAGGAAAAGATGGGCGGAACGAACAGTGCCCTCCTTGGCACTATCGTCGACAGATGAAGCAGGTGAAGATGTGAAGAGAGATGGCGATGGTGAGAGCGCTCCGAGTCGTCGTTGACGAGCGACCGAGGCTGGCCGCGAACCAGCCGCCATGCGATCATGACACACCTCCAGGCCAGCCTGCCTGGATTGCATCATTTTGCTTCCGCTCGTCCAGCGTCAGATCCGCCACTCACCCCAGGTACGCGCCTGGGCGACCACTGACGAGAGGTTCAATCTCCGGTGTGCGCGGTATTGTTGTCGTCTGCTTCATTGTCGTCGTCCGTCCTCTACGCAGCAGCCAAAAACGATCCCCAGCGATCGTCAGGATGTCGACGGAACTCTCCAAGGATGAAGTGAACAAACTCTGCCAGGACCTCGTGTACAAGGTCGCTTATGCCTTCTACGACTCGCCGTACATCATCCTGCTCCGGATCCTGATCCACCACAATGTGTAAGCTCACTAGATTGCGCTTAGCTGACTCGGCAGCATCACGGAGAAGAAGCTGGGCGAGATTCTGAACGTTGGCCCCAACGACGTGCGCAAGTATCTCGGTATGCTGCACCAGCACCGGCTGCTGAAACGGTGAGCCCATGAACCGCGGACCAGCTAACCCCAGCTACGTGAACAAGGAGAAGATTGCGGTGAACACGCAGAGCAACTGGGTCCCTCGCGGGGGGCGGGAACAGCCGCAGCGCAAGTCGCGCGACGTCATCTACTGGTACCTGGACTACCGGGAGTTCAGCGATGTGGTGAAATACCGCATTGCGATGATGCGCAAGGCGATCGACGAGAAGCTGAAGCAAGAAGTGGGGAAGCGGGGGTACGTGTGCTCGAACTGCGGGAAGGGGTACGACCCGCTCGAGATCAGCAACACGTTTGACCCGCGGACGAATCTGTTCCTGTGCGAGCTGTGCGGCGGCGAGCTGGTCGAGGACGACCCGAGCACACACACTGCAGACGGCCAGGCAGCAGCGGGAGACCAAATGCAGCGGTTCAACCTGGCGACGGCGCCGATCCGCGACGCGCTGAAGCAGATCGAGGGCCAGCGCCTGCCGACGATCAACATGGTGGCGTGGATTGCGAAGAATGTCGTCACCGACGTGCCAGACGGGAAAGAAGAAGACACGGAGAGCCGGAAGCGCAAGATCGACGTCGTCTTCGACGCCGAGGACGACAGCGAGGAGAAGGAGCGCCTCGCGCAGGAACAGCGACAGCAGAACGCCCTCCCAGACTGGCACCTCAAGTCGACCGTCACGGGCGACGCGACGACGCTGGGCATCAAGGAGGCTGCGGCGGAACGGAATCGTGCAAGCGAGGGCCCCGTGTCCAAGAAGGAGAAGATTGCAGACGACGACGACGACCTCGCCGCTCACTATGCCAACATGGAGAACGACGACGAGGACGAGATGGAGGACGCGGACGAGCCGGAACTCGCACAGGAGAGCAGCATCGAGCCCACACCAGACGATACGCCCGCCCCTGCGGGAGACGACGACGTCATGGTTTCCGTTGGCGGCGTCATGAAGCCGCTCCTCGATGTGACCGAGGCGGACCAGGACGAAATGACGCCGGCCGAGTACGAGGCGTACGCGGCGGCCATGGGCTTCTAACCTTCCTGCTTTTTTGCAACTAGACATAGACACTGCACCATCACACAGATACACAACATAAATTTACATGGCATGAATCCTCACTTTGTACCATTAAACGCCCATGATGCCCTCGATGCCGCCCGCATGCAGTTGCTCGAGGTAGATCCGCCTCCTCTCTCCGGCCTCGCCGCGCTGCGCCTCGGCGTCGGCGAGGATGGCAGCGGCGGAGCGCATGTGTGCCTGCGCCTTGAGCGTGGCCTGGGCCAATGGGGCCATGCGCGCCTGGTAAGTGGCGAGTTCAGCCTCCCACGCGCCCTTGAAGGGCACTTTGAGCTGGGGCAGCTCGGCGAGCAGGCGCTGCTCGAACGTGTTCTCCTCCGTTGACGGCGTGGCGAGGTGCGGCGTCGAGTAGGGATTCGGCGCGGGAGCATGCGGGCTGTCCCGGTGCAGGCCGGGCGTGGCACTGCCAGAGGGCGGGGTGCCCTTCTCCCTGCCCCAGCGCGAAGCGGGCTCAAACCGCGGCGGGGCAGCGTAGGCCCTCGGTCCGGTGGGTGGGGCGCGGTCGCTCCTCGGCCCGGTGGGGGGACGGCGGGGCGGGCTGCGG